>NW_011503437.1:0-10659 GCF_000495115.2 Populus euphratica
TATAGCATATGATTTTTTCACTGTAGCACAAGAAATAGTTTACCATAAATTACTATAGTCAAATTATTTTTTTACTCGAGTTGAAAAAAAAAATCTTGTTCATGAGGGTGATTTAATCTTTTTCAGAGAGTTATTGATAATTAAAAGATTATTTGGGGTATTTTCACATTTTCTAAAATATGATTTTACCTCTAAAGTTAACAATTTTTTAATGGGTGATTTGATCTTTTAAAAAAGTTTGAAATAGTTTAAATACTTACATACCCTTGATGTCAGAAAAATTAAAGTTGTTTATCAATGATTTTTGGCTTTTTACATTTTAGAATACAATAAAAATATAATTATATCCTTAGAAAAGATAAAAATCAAGGTATACATTTAGAGGCATTTGTGTACTTTCATTACTCTTTTTTTGTGATTCTCGGATTCATGAAAAACATTATGGTATTTTTAAGTTGAGAAACTATTCTTTTATGCTAAGAAGTTGGTGGCACGTGCGAGCTAGTTAGTGTCATATACAGTGTTTAGATAGTTCATGTGGTGTCATCTGATGGTTAAACCTGTCTTTCTATCGTGTTCTTCGAAGCACCGTTATTTCATCTTCATTGTGAGGTGGCGCGTGGTGACAAATGATGGCTAGTTTGTTGTTAAGAGTCATTTTTTTCTTCCTTCTTCTTTTTCTCTTCCCAAAAAAGTGCATATTTATCCTCTTGTTTCTAGATTTGTCAATTCTAGTCCTTATGTTTTTTGTTATTTATTTCGTCCTTTGTTATGTGATAAAAGTTTTAAATATTTTTAATTTATTTCTTGAATTATAATTTATCATATCTTATTTTAGAATGATAAATGTTTATCTTATTTCTTGAATTATCGTGCACATGCGAGCTAGTGAATGTCATCTGCCATGTTTAGATGGTCTGTATGGTGTCATCTAGTGGTCAAACCTATCTTCTCTATCGTGTCTTTGGATGCACCGTTATGTCATCTTCCTTGTGAGGTGGCGCATGGTGACGAACAATGGTCGGTTTGTTGTTGAGGGTTGCTTTTTTTCTTCCTTCTTCTCTTTCTCTTCCCAAAAAAAGTACACATATATCCTCTTATTTTTAGATTCAATTCCAATCCTTATGTTTTTTGTTGTTTGTTTTCATTATTGGTTATGTTATAAAAGTTTTAAATGTTTTCAATTTATTCTTTGAATTATAATTTGTCATGTATTATTTTTTTCACTTCAATCTTTATTCTTTTGATTTTTTATTTTTTCTTGGCTTTTTTGTTAAATTTTTATTGGTTTTTTTAATTCTAATTTGTAATATTTAATATTTTTCAATTTGATCATTCTTCTTTTGATTTGTTTACTTTTTTCTTGGTTTATTTGTCAAAGTTTTAATGATTTTTAATTTTATCATTCAAATCAAATTTATGATTTTTGTTCTTTCAACAATAACAACAACAATAATTTATAGTAATAGTAATAGTAATAGTAATACTACAAATACTATTAATAGTGATGATAATGGTAATAACAATAACAATAATAAGAATAATAATAATAATATTTTATGGTTTTCAATTTTATCTTTCAAATCAAGTTTATGGTTTTTATGTTTTCAATAACAATAACATAATAATAATGATATTAATAAAAAAAAAATGATGATAATAGTAATGATCATAGTATATTATAATAATAATCGTAGTAATAATAGTAATAATTATTATGATAAAAGTGATAATAGTAATAATGATGATGATACTAATACTAATAATAAAAAAAATGATAATAATAATAATAATAATAATAATAATAATAATAATAATATTGGCAATGATAAGAATAAAAAAAAGAATAACCATAATAGTAATGATGGTAATGGTAATAATAGTTGATAGTAATGATCATAGTATATTATAATAATAATCGTAGTAATACTAGTAATAACTATTATGATAAAAGTGATAATAGTAATGATGATGATGATACTAATACTAATAATAAAAAAAATGATAATGATAATAATAATAATAATATTGGCAGTGATAAGAATAAAAAAAGAATAACCATAATAGTAATGATGGTAATGGTAATAATAGTCGTATTAATAATGATACTAATAATAATGATGATACTAATAATGTTAATAATAATAATTTTGTTATAATAATAATAGTATTGATAATAATGATAATAGTAACAATAACACTTCTAATGATAATGATAATGATAGCGTCGCCGCCGCCACTACTAATAAAAATAAAAATAAAAACAACAATAATAGTATTGATCATTTTCGTCGTCATCACAACAACAACAACAACAATCGTAGTAGTAGTAGTAATGATGATAACAACAAAAATAATAGTGATTATAATTCTAATAGCAATAATAATAGTAATGATAATAATATTATTTATTAATAATAGTAGTAGTATTAGTAGTAACAACAACAACAATAATAATTCATTCAACATTAGATTTACTGGGAATTAAGATTCACTGTTTTTTCATGCATGATACTTGTGGTCTAATAACTTGAGTTACGAGTTTGAAAAGTTAATATGACCTGACATCTTTTTTTTTTACTTTATGTTTTTTTTTTCAATTTCTTCACTTAACATTAGTTTTTTTTAAATAGAAAAAAGTTTATGATTTATTTATACTTCTTTTCTACCAAGTTAACCTGATTTCATACTATAGATCATGAATTTTACAAATTAACATAAGTTGGTTCACCCTTCATTATCCTGTTTGCATATCATGATGCTACCTCAAATTGACTTGATCCTAGTATTTTTGTTTTTTTATCTAATTACATACTTCTTCTTTTTTTCCAGGTTATATAGTCTTATTTTTGTACATTTAGTATCATTATTATTTTTTTATCATCTAATTAAAATAAAATTGACTTAAAATTGACTTGTTAAGCGTATCTAATACTATAACTTGAGTCATTTGTTTTTTATTTGAAACATGTTTACAATATCTAGCCTTTTTTTTTTCATGGAGAAAAATACAAGCATGCGGCATAACGTTGACCCATATCTAGTATAAACTAAAATAGTAAAGCTGTGAGATATTTGCATGATGTACTTGCTACAATTCAAATGTTCTTATCTTTTTCTTTTGTTCCTTGATCCACTATTCATTTAAGTCTTTAATTTTTTTTATTGATTTCATCATTTTATATTATACTTGCATGTTTTTAAGTCTAAAAACTTTTTTTTATCTCATATTACATTATACTATGTAGAAAAACATCTTATATTGAATTGATATACTTGATTTTGCAAAATAGCAGTGCTTGATTTTATCGATAAAAAAATAAAAATAATAATGATTAATTTTTAAAAAATAAAAATATAGAGGCAAGCCTTTTTTTTCTTTTATTAACTTCTTTTACTATTCATGAGGCATAAAATAATCCATATGGGTCCCTACATTTATTTTTCTTTATGGTATGGTCCTTGTTTTTCTAGGCCTTTACGTCCCATTTCTAAACTTTATTTGTTTTAGATTTCAATCATTGAAATTTGAGATGAGAGAAAAAGGAGGGGGAGAGAGAGAGAAAGTGGATAATTATTTATATCTCTGATTAGTACTTAAAAGTGCATTTTTATCATGGTTTTATATCATCATTTTGCACTTGAAGTATCAATAACTCCTTAACCAAAGCATGTTTTATAATAATATAACTAATAATATAAGATACCTTTAATTTATGGTAAATGTCTATTTTTAATGCAGGCCTATCACATAAATGAAAGGATTGATTGATGACTTGAAGAACTTAAATTGCAAGGATAAAGAGATGGCCAAACTTAGAAAAGAGATGTCGGTGCAATCCAAACCGGAACACTGTTCGGTAAATGGGTCATATCTGGAGCTATATATCTCAGATTTAGGTCCAATTTATATGGATGGAAAGGTAAGACATAGGCCTACAACTTTCATATGGAGCCCAAGATCTAAAAAGGCCATTATCAAGTCCAAATTGTAGCAACAACAAAGAAGCCCGAATCTGTCTTCCAGCCCGAGCACTGTTCGGTATTTTGGCCATATCTGGAGTTCTAGAAGTCCAAATGAGCTGAAGTTTTTACACAAGAAAGCTGAGACAATTGCCTACAACTTTCATGTTTGCAACTGGCTCCAGTTTTGACGTTATCAATGACGTTTTGGGCAGACAAGAGAAGATAAAGATTGTCACCAAGTCAAAAGTTGGCCACCCACTTATCAATTAGTCATCAAATCAATAGTTCCCATTTTTGGCCTATAAAAGGAGGCATTTGCCATGCATTTAGGCATCTTGGTGTTCAGATCAAGATCATGCTCTTCCTTTCTCTCTTTGTATTTTTTATGCTTTGTTTTCATTAATATTAAGTTTATGCCTTTCATTTCCTTTCCTTTACTTAGTTAACTTTTATGTTCTTATTTTGTTTATCTATTTTGCTTTCTTTCATTATGTCTAGCTAAGTTAATTATGTCAAGGTGAAAAGGTTACACTAATGGTGTAAGAATAAGTATAATGTAAACTTAATATGGACTTTAATGTTTGATACTAACATGTTTTATATTTGTTATCTTGTTCACTCTTTAATACTTTGCTTGTTAAATAACTAATCTTGATTTATGTTGTATAACACTTGGTACAACAAATGCTTGGCACTTTCATAGCCCATAATGTATGGTATAACCGACACCTGAGCTATGAAAGGAACTTGATTTATTGTTAACATAAGTTATAATCATGAAGTCACTAAAAAAGCTAATTTTAGTGGTCTTCATTTCCCATTTTTTTAGCTCTTATCTCATCGAAAGATGTAGATTTAGGTAAAGAAAGATTCTCTTTGATTTTGTATTTTTTGGTCAATTCAGGGGTATTTTAAAGTTACAAATTGGTTTATCAAGTCTTATAGGTTGTTTATTAGGTGAAACTAAGTGGAGAAATAGATTTTTGGATTATTTTAAAATTATTCTCATGGATATATAATGAAAAATAAAATTTTGTTTTCATATTTTTTTGATAAATTTTTTATATGATTTCATCACTGTAATTAATTTTTTCCCTTAATCAAATATAAAACATTGAGATATTATTTCATTTTTTTAATCAAAACTTGCTTTTGAAATTATAATAAAATTTTATTTAAAAAATACTTATGATTAAAAAATATATTTTCATGAAAATAATGAAGATATCCATTAATAAAAAAATAAAGTTTAGTTTGAACAAATGTTTAATTTTCATAAAATATTAAAAAAATATGTTGCTAATAGAAAACTACATCATTTTTCTACAAAGATCACGACTTCTTTCTACAATGATGTTATCAATTGCTTCATGGATAATTTTATATCAACCTGATATGCACAATTTTTAAAATAATTTTCTTATTTATATTGAGCAAGAATAATATATATATATATATATATATATTAGTTTTTTAATTAAATTTCTTTATATGTTTTTTTTAATTTACTGTTGTCATACTTAGTAATAGTTGTAGAGAGATAATTGATTCATGATTTTTTAATTTTTTAGTTGATATCTGTTTTAACCATCATAATAAGTTTTTACTTTAAAACAATGTTTCTTATGAAAAAAAACATGTTTTAATAAATATAAAAAATATATGAATAAAAAGATTAGGTTTTTTTATTATAAATATAAGCCTTTTCCTATTTTTAGTTCAAATCATTGTAGTTTTTTTTCTAGTTTTTTTTTTTATGTTGTTGCTTTTTATTCAATAAACAATGTGACTCATATTTTTTTGTTAAAAAAAAAAACATGAATAAGAAAAGACAATTTTGATAAAAGATAATACATTTCTCCTTTATAGTTTTATTCATTGTTTTTATGTAAATATTTATATGAGTTAGGGAAACTAACCTGATTTAACACAAATCAATTTAACACATAGTTATTTCAATGTTTTTTCCTATGAAAATATCAAGTTAATGATGTTGTTGAATTTTTTTAATTTTAAATCAGGTTAGTTTTTAATCGGATGACGAGGAGTGTGCATGATAAATCGACAAATTAACCTTCACTTTTTTTTTTTTTTAAGCTAAATTCCGGCAGGAGTACATGTCACTATACTAACCCGCCAGAATTAACCAAGTTTAATAATATTTTTTAATATTTGTTCTCCGGAGCGCGCCCGCCAGATGCAGCCAGGTTTAATAATATTTCTGAATGCACATTTACCGCACACACATATATCGACTTTTATATGCGCCGAGTCTTTTACCTAAAGCGCCATATGTTACAGCGCTGTTGCTGCTTGGCATGGTTCACGTGAAAAAACATTCAATAATTATAGAAGAGACGTTCTTTCCAATATCACGTCTGTCCCCATGTAGGCCAGCGATCCTTGATCACTCCCAAGGGCTGTGTTCTCGTGATCCTAAAGGCCAATATCTCACGATTCCATGAAAAAATAAATATATATTAAAAAAATACACATGTTGTAAAATTAATCAACCATTCGTGCACCAAATCAGTCTCATCCTGGGAACTCAATCATCAATTAATATTAACTTACAGTTTTAATTCAAGTTTTTAAATCAACTTTTATTATAAAAAAAATTAATTCTATTAAGTCAATGCAAAATTAAAGGTATGCTTTTGAGAATAATAAATAATTGTTGATCCAAAACAAAAATCAATCAATAACAATGCTAACGTCGTAGCAGAGAGTGACTTTGTTCCCAACTCCATGTAAGTCTAATTCGTATAATAATTTTCTGTTCTATGGTTGCCATAAACAGCTAAGATTGTTTTTAAAATATTTTTTTTATAAATATATTAAAATAATATTTTTTTATTTTTTTAAAATAATCAGGTAAAAACAATCCAAAATAAAAAATATATTTTTAAATAAAAAAATACTTTTTAAAAAACACAACACGTGGCCGCAAAGAACAACAGGCTCTAGACAAGCCGAGATATAAACGAATTCGCACTACATTTTCGGACCCTGGGATGAACTAATGGTGGGTTGGACCCTGTAAGTGTTCAGATCATTGGCCCCCTGAGCGTGAGTTTACCAGCCAACCCATGCTTCGTGCAGGTAAAAAATGGGCCAGCCGAGAACGATCACCGTAGCTTTTAATAAAACGAGAAATTTCGGTACTCATTTTCAGCAATAAATCTGAAATTAACCATTGGGTCGGGCCGCCAGGGTGGTGTTAAATTTTAATTCTTTGAATTTGGTTTCGACAATAAATATATAAATAAATTGTTTTGACTTTTCAGACTTTTTCTCTAGTCCTCCTGGTCAAGCGCAACTTTTTTTTACCTGGCGAAAGAGTCAAGTCAACCATTTCTTTTCTTGCGGTCAACCTCAACCCCTTTTTTTTCTCTGTTTTTTTTTTTTTCAATAAAAGAGGTGAAACTAGACTTGTTCTCATACAAATGGCAATTCCCTCAATTGTCTGCTTCTCCCAGACTACAGATCCAGAATTTCCGAAACCGCAACCCCCAGGGTCCCAACAGCCACGTGTAGTCTTGTCCTTCCTCTCTCTGGGTCCTCAGTTCCAACCTCCCCTGCTAACTATCTCCCCGTCTATATAAAGCTTCGAATCCGCTGACTGAGTAAATGGATGTTTATACAAGTTGAGAAAGCGATGACGTGTTTTTAAATCTTTATTTTAATTCAACTAGTGCTAGGACCCGCATTATGCTCTGAGTAAAATTTTAAATTATTTTTTAACATAAAAAAGATATTGATTTTGTGAATATGCTTCCAGATATCCTAAACTTTTTTAATTAAAAAAAAAAAGAGAAAAGATTGTGTTTATGATTAATAAAGTAAATTAAAATATATATATATAAACTAATAAACAAAAAAAATTCATCAATTCTTCAACATTAAAACATGAAGTTTGTCTTCCTAATAAAAGCAAAGAAAATAGATTTATATGTAAATATTTTTTTATTTGGATTTTTTTATATGTTTTTATTTTTATTTTTAGAGCTTAAATTGGTTTATACTATAAGAAAGAACAACCTTTATAAAATGTATCATGAAAATACATACAACTTGTTTACATAAAATATAAACAAACAAGATTGAAGTCAAATTAAAAATAATTCCTTTAAAGTGTCATGAAATTAAAAAGATTAAATATTATCTAAAGAAAGATTAAAGTAAATAATTTTGAAAGCAAAAGAGATGGCATCAATTAAAATTTAAATAAATAAAAATAATATTTAATTTTCATTGTCATGAAGGAGCTAGAAGATATCTCGATACAATGAGAGAAAAAAGAAAAAAAAACACATTTATTGAAACTATCTCGTAAAGAGAAACACGTTAACTTTAAAATTGGCTTTTTTTTTTTATGCTTGGAATGCGGCCATCAATGCACTTTTTATCTCCTCAATATTTTATAATAACTCTTTTTTTCATCTTAATATTTAGGGATTTGATGATGAAAAAAAAGAGCATTGTCTAAATTAACAATGCAATGCAGGTTACACCTGAGTTAGCGCCCGTTATTACTTGTCTCCAGTTATTTTGTTTCATAGAATAATGATGTCGATTCCTTTTCCATGGGGTAGGGTGATTTAAGCATGTTTGAGCATGTATGATATTGTTGTGATGATTATTTTTAAAATTATTTTTTATTTTAAAATATATTAAAATACTATTTTTTTATTATTTTAAATATAGAATAAAATATAAAAACCAAGACATGCACTTGTGCTAGATGCTCCACAGACATTTAAATTCATAGGCACCATAAACAAGTGAATCCTAAAGCCGTGTCTGCCACTAAAGCTTTGGCACGTCCGCAGAAGACTGGAAAGTTTTCTGCTGTGTATTAGAATTCATTGGATCCCCTGTATGTGTAGGAGGACATCCATCCACCATCCATGTGACGTGTCAGCAAATGCAATGACTCTGGACCCATCATATCAATCTGAAGTTTCCATGGAAGATGCTCTGTTGTGGCGGGACAATAATTCATTATTTTCTTACGCGGAATTCATCGCCATAGTTTCTCAATTTACTGTTGAAATATTCTGTCGATGATCTATGATGATTCATGTAACGGCGGTAAGTTTATTAGTAATAAACTAATTAGTAGACTTAGGAATGGAGAAAGCATATCAAACAAAAAAAAAAAATCACTCATTTTGACATGTCAGCATTTTTTTATCAGTGACCTTCGCTTCACATATTACTGACAAAAAAAGAATTATATGTAGTGCTAACAGTGAGTTTTTTTTTTAAATTATTGATGGAATAAAATCGCATGTAATTAAACAACATTATAATTATATTTATAATAATTATATACAAAAACTTAATCCATCAATAATACCCTGATGATATCTTTTTAAAAAAATTATCAAACAAAAAAATAATTAAAATAAATTAAAATCAAATATTTATTGTAATTTTAAAAATTTATAAGTTCAACTATAATTAATCTATAATATAGAGGCTAAAGAAGAAAAAAGAGAATACGGATCTTTCTCGAGAGAATAGGACCAATAAGAAGAAGCATGTGTATCATTTATTCATGATTTTATTTTTATTATTAATTAATAAAATTTAGTTATCTTAACGCTTAGTCATTTGGTATCAACAGTGTGATGGGTCATTCAAGCTTGAATTTGTTGCTCTTGAATCACCTCAAACTCTAGAATTTAAGTGCTCTGAACTAATCACGAGTATTTAATGATTGGAATACTTTGAGCCATCCATAAATTCTTAGATATAGTTTTTGAAATACCGTACACTTGATTTCTATTTTATTACTGGACAATCCTACCTCCATCCATAGATTTGGATCAAGTTTATGATAGATCAAAGAATTGTCCCCATGTCTCTCTTTCAACCAGTTGATACATTTATCACTTAAAAAGCTAGCAAACTCTGAAAATAATAACTTGAAATTTTTTTTGTTAAAACTCGACCATATCACGTACTGTTGAACTCGATATAATATCTTGGCTACTTGCACTACACCTTTTTCCTGACTGTTATCATTTCACATATGTGTTTCTATGAAAAAACTTCTTCGGACTTGGTTCATGTCCAAGAATCGTAGTCTATAAGAGAAAATTGTTGTTAGTTAAGCATATTCATACAAGACAACATATTACAAGAAATAGATGTATTAAAAAAATGATATTACTACCCGTTTCGCATGCGAAACGATCATAATGGATCTGTTGACATGCATGGTAATAGAATCATTATAAACCTATCAATTCTAGTTCTTCGTACTGGATTATGACCATCGCACAAAATGCTTGGACATCATGTGATGAATATATTTCTCTTAATCAACCAGGGCATACAAAAATCTAGAATGCTTTCACACCTTCATGTCCTTTTAGCTTTTAAACTTTATTTTGTTCGCATATATATATATATATGTATGTATGTATATATGTGCATCTTATACAAAAAACCATGCAATCCATGTGATATAAATTATTTAGATGTTGGTAAGTGAAAAATAAAATTTTAAAATCTAGATTAAAAAAATTATCTTGATTTCAACCTTATCTAATTTCAACATAATTATCCTAAATCTTCATAATAATAATATTAACAACTTTATTCAAATATAAATTTTTCACGGCTATTATAAAATTAGAAATTACAAATTTAAGTGACTTACTTCTATTGATCACAACTCCT
>NW_011503441.1:0-434 GCF_000495115.2 Populus euphratica
AACGCTTGTTACATGAGTTGAGGAGAAAAGCTTAAGAGAATTAAATATTGCACTATCTATATATCAATATCTGCAACCTGAGTTGTTAAGCTCGAAGGGGTGTCTCAATATCTAATGCCCTAAGACTACCAGGTCTGGGAGTCATTAGCCCAAAGCTCGTTACATGGGTTAAAGATGAATTATGTTTGTAAGTTATATGTATATTAATAAAAAAAGAAAAAAAAGAAAGATAATAATCCCAACTCGGGAAGTTAACCTTAAATATTATAACAAAAATTTTGTTTTTTTTCTGAGAAAAGCCCTATAACTATATGTTAATATATTAAACACAAAATAAAGATTTACCAATATCTTTTTTAACAGGTATTGAGTAGATATATAAATTTAATGATAGTTTGTTTATCTAGATAAATTAATGGAAGTTGAATGATGAA
>NW_011503441.1:575-5754 GCF_000495115.2 Populus euphratica
TTTTGCACTTGAAGTATTAATAACTCCTTAACTAAAACATGTTTTATAATAACATCTCTATTAATATAAAATACCTTTAATTTGTGGTAAACGTTCATCTTAAATACAAGCCTATCATATAGATGAAAAGATTGATTGATGAGTTTAAGTACTGAAATCAAAAGGACAAAGAGATGGCTAAACTTAGAAAAGAGATACCGGTGTAGTCCAAACTAGAACATTGTTTGGTAATTGCGTCATATTTGAAGCTGTAGATCTTAAATTTAGGTTTACTTTATATGAATGAAAAGGTAAGATATAGGCCTATAACTTTCATAGGAACACAAGATTTAAAAAGACTGTTTTCAAGTCCAAATTATAGCAACAATAAAGAAGTCCAAATCTGTCCTGCAGCCTAAACAATATTTAGTGTTTAGCCTATATCTTGAGTTCTAGAAGCCCAAATGACCTCAATTTCTCTTTTCTGAAAAGCTGAGATAATTTTCTAGAACTTTCATGTGGAGGTTTGGTTAAAATTCTGAAAAAATATCAATCTTTTGGTCGTGTTAGACTACAAAGGTTACATTTAAGAAAGTTTGCTATTAACACGTCTTATTGTTTTTATCTTATTAATTCTCAATACCTTACTTATTAAATAATTAATCTATATTTGTGTTGCATAAAACTAAATACAATAAATGTTTGATCCTTCATAGTTAAACTATATGGTATAACCGATATCTATGCCATGAAAGGAACTTGATTTATTGTTAATATAAGTTAGCATCATGAATTCCTAACAATATTTAAAAGTATCGATGTTAAATAAGATAATTAATATGATCATATTAATAATTTATAATGAGCTATTAATGACAAATAATCTGATTGGAATATTCTTTGTGTGTAGTTTCTAGTTGAGTATTAAAAAGAATTTATATTATACTTATTTGACATACCATTAGAAGATGCTCTAACCTTGATATTTGTTTTTATCATTGTTTAATCCTCACATCTCAAATTTCTTTTTAACGCATTATTATTATTATTATTATTATTATTATAAGACCTTCTTGTGGTTCAACTCTGATCTTGTCGGGTTATTTATTACTTTGACATTCCTGTACTTAGGAGAAGACATCAATTTTTAGGTCATGCAAGTTTTTAGCGCCATTGTTGTGGAGGTAAATTCTTTTATAAATTATAATTTTTATTTTATTTTCTCTTTTTATTTTTCTTTTATGTAACTTTTGTTTCTTTTATTTTTCTTTCTTTTATTCTCTTCTTACACGTACATGAGAGTTTGGTCATGTATATTAAGTGGTAAACTTTATAGGGTATCCTTATCATTTTAAGAAAATATATCCAAAGAAAATAACTATTCGCTTCATAATGAGAATAATCAAGTTATAATACTTAAAGACAACATGAATCCAAAAGAACTAGTGCACCCTCATGTATATTTTTCACTCCTAATGTCATTCACTTCAATTCACTTTAATTTTAAGTAAGATATTATTTAATTTTTACCTTTTTTTCATGGCTTAGATTTAGAAAATCTATATTTGTATTTAAAGGAATTTGAGAAGGTGTGTAACACTTATAATGACTTAAATTGTAGCATGAACACTATTAGATTAAAGCTTTTTTCTTTTTCTTTAAAAGATAAAGTTAAAATATGACTACATAATCTGAGGTTAGGATCTATTAAAGTTAAAATATGGCTACATAATCTGAGGTCAGGATCTATTCGTACTTAGGATGAAATGCAACAATAATTTTTGAAGAAGTTTTTTTCCTTCTCATAAAATAAACTATTTCAAAAGACAAATCACCACATTTACTCAAAAGCCAAGGGAAACATTTTACTAGTGTTGATATAGGTTTTGAAATATAGAGATTAGTTTCACATTTTTATGAAGAGTTAACACCTAAAGATAGACAAATGGTGGAATTGATATGCAATGGAACTTTTAAAGACAAAAACCCTAATGAAGCAATGGAGTAATTGTGAGGCACTAGGTAAAATTCAACCTTATATATCTAGTGGAGCTATGTACAACCTTAGAAAAAATCATGAACTCCAAGCCAAATTTGTATCTTTAGCTAGAAAAATAGAAGCATTAGAATTGAAAATGAGTGGTCAACTGAAATGTACATCAAATCTGTTAAACTAATGAACACTCAACCAATGATTATCAAACTTTGCATTCTTTTAAGGAATGTCTCTATCAACTAGCAAATGCTTTAAATAGTTTTCAATGACCAAATCATGATCCATACTCACAAACGTACAACCCTAGTTAGAGAGATTATCTAAATTTCAATTTGAAGAGTAGTAACAATAATGCACAAACTTAATAACCACCATTTCAAGCACACCATAATTTTCAAAATTTTTATAGATATGCATCTCTTTATGTTCCCTCTCCTAGAAGAAATCTTGAAGAAACATTGCATCCATTTATTGAAAAATAAGAAACAATCAACACTCAACTTACTTAAATCATAATAGATTTTATAGATACTCTTTCAAAATTCATATTAGCTCTCAATTTTTAGAAGAAAGATAAGTTCTCATCTTAACCACTACAAAATCTCAAAGGACAATACAATTTAAGTATAAGCGAGCCAGAAGTCAACACATGGATCAAGTCCAATCAGTCATTACTCTCTAAAGTGGTAAGGTTATTTAAAAAAAACTATTCTTAAACCATGTGAGAAAGATGATGAGTTAATATCTATGAGGGTAAGGAAAGGGTTAAACTTGAACAATGTAAAGAAAAGATTGATTCCTGACCAGTACTTCCATTTTCTTATACCATGATCAAACAAAGAACAATCAATCATGATTCTGAAATCTTTAAAACTTTCAAATAAAAAGAAATCAAGGATAAAAAAGGCATAAAAAATGTTGTCACGGATCATTTGTCAAAATTGACAATAGATTTGACATTTGAAATCATATCAATTAATGATTATTTTCCTGATGAATCTTCACTTTCTATTGCTTCAATACCTTGGTCTGCTAATGTTGATAATTTTCTTGCTTTAGGATTTTTTCCACCTCATTTGGATTCCCAAGATAAAAAAAAGTTTTTAAGCCACATGAAGAACTTTTATTGGAATGAGCCTTACTTATTCAAATATTATCCTATTCATAAAAAGGACCATATTTGTTAGTTTTTAATAAAACTAAATGGGAAGTTTATTCCCGACCCATAGAGGGTGTTTAAGCTATTTTGGATATAAAACTAAGAGAAAATAAGCCACAATCACAACTACATGTATATACACATGTTGTGGAAAAACGAGAGAGAGAGAGAGAGAGAGACTTGAATATTTGAGAATGTAGCTTAGAAGCCATTTAAAATAGTGTGGCAAAAATACATCAACTAAAGCTCGAATATATAAGACATGTAAAACCAATCACTCTATTTAACAGCTTCTTCAATTTGACTTTAAAGCATTTAAACCATGTATTGAAAAAGATCATTAAAAAAACATTTTTTGTTTCCTTAGACCTTTTTGCATTCATGAATGAAAAGACTACAAGGTAGCCTATTTGGCTTATGTAGCTTATAACAAAGAGGCTTTAATCATGTTCATGCTTGTATATGTCAATGTAATCTAGAAAAGAATCAAGGCAAATTCTAGAGAAAAAATCCATGTAAAAATATTTCACTTGAAAGAAAATAATGAGATTAATATAGATGTGTCAATCTAAGGCTTAAAATTTTACTTGCTTTTGGTCTACCAAATTTAGTCACATAAATTGATCAATAACAATAGATTTAAAACAAAAAATATATGCTGCACATCACATATAATCTCACTCCTCAATCTTCAAATTTAATCATAAAAAAACACAAAATATTCATGTATCACAATTAGATATAGAATGATTTTAAGTAAAAATCTAATGATAATTTAAGATCCAAAAGTACTAACATCTTCAAAATGAAAACGAAATTTGCATGAAATTCGTGATTAATGTAACCTTGAACAAGCAAAAAAGAAGAATAACTTTTTGCAACCATGTAATTATTCTCCCTTTTCGTTTCTATGCTATGAACATCCTTCCTCTTTTTTTTTTAGGGTTAAGGTTTGTTATGTGTGTGAGGAGGTGAAGAAGTTTCCTAGTTAACAACTAAGTTATAATCAAACTACTTTTAAGTTTTCTTATAATAATTTGATTCTAATGACTTGTGAATTAATTTGACCTTCTAGAGACATTTTCTAGTCATGGGGGACCCTTTCCATGTCATTAATGAATGGTTATGTCATCATCTCAAAATGGAAAGATTGGGATGGACTCGTGTTAGTCCACGGGCAAATTTTAAGTTCGATGTCAAACATGTTGTTTCTTTTTTATGGACGAGTTAATGGACTTACCATGTATGGATGAAAAACTTGAAAAGTCTAGCTTCCAGCCCAAGTTTAATTGTAATAAAATTCCATCAATTTCTCTAGATATGATCCAAACAATACACGATAATCCAATCTAAAAAATTTGCCTTGATTAATCTTAATTCCGTTAGGATTCCTTGTTCAAGTTGGATTCCTTAATGGACTTATCATGTATGGATGAAAAACTTGAAAGGTCTAGCTTCCAGCCCAAGTTTAATTGTAGTAAAATTCCATCAATTTCTCTAGATATGGTCCAAACAATACACGGTGATCCAATCTAAAGAATTTACCTTAATTAATCTTAATTCCGTTAGGATTCCTAATTCAAGTTGGATTCCTAATACAAATAAAATATGCACTTCTTAGCTCTAATAATTCACCTCAATGTGCTTTATAATTCTATGCTTGAGATTCTACTAAAAATACCTAATTTAGTTCCTTTTTATACACTATGTCTCCATAGCATTGTTAATCACAGAACAAGTTAACTAAGATATTGTAAGATATAAAACATGTATAAAAAAAGTAAGAATGAAGTACTACAATAATATAATAATATAATATATGAGCATATTGATTAGTACTTAAAATAGCATTTTTATCATGGTTTTATATCATCATTTTGCACTTGAAGTATCACTAACATCTTAACTAAAGCATGTTTTATAATAATATATCTAATAATATAAGATACATTTAATTTGTGGTAAATGTTCATTTTAAATGCAGGCCTATCACATAAATGAAAGGATTGATTGATGAATTTAAGAACTGAAATTGAAAGGATAAA
>NW_011503441.1:6527-10641 GCF_000495115.2 Populus euphratica
TTGTTGTATTATTGTTATTTATAATTTGTACAATTAACCTCCCTGTGGTTCGACCCTGGTCTTGCCAGGTTATTTATTAGTTTGACACTCCTGCACTTGGGAGAAGACATCATTCTTTTAGTCATGTCACATATCAATTTTCTATCAAAAAAATATAACTTAACTCATTTTCATTACAAGTTATTTAAAAATAAATAAATTTTAAATTATTACACAAAACAAAAAATATCATTTAAAAGCTATGTCAAATAAATCTAAATGCTGAACATAAATATTCACAATTAAACTTCAGTCTACCATCCATGAGATGGCGTAAGAAACCACCATAAATTTTATGACAATAGGACAACGCGGTGTTATTTTTTATGATTTAATTATTACTATTTTCTCATTGCTGAGAAACATTTTTTCCCATCCCATGACACAAATTGTTTTATTCTAATTAATAATATATCATATAAAATTCTTGAAGATGGATCAAAATGGAAAGCATCTAACAAAACCCAATTCTATTGGGCATTGTGCGACCAAAGTCCCCAAAATAAATTTAAAACTTAGTTTTCACCTCCCTTTCTTTTCCTCAACCAGTGTCTCCCCCCACAACACTACCATTGATACCCAAATAATGCGAGAGGTTTTCTGCTTCTTTTCGTATCATTTAAGCAAGAGCATTGAATATGTGAAAATATTATTTTGTCACTGCCTTACAGTATGATACTTTATTATATTTAAATTGAAAATTCTATTAATATTTTCTCAAGCCTTTGAGGACAAGTTTCCCAGCTTCGATCTCTCATTTTCTCTTTACTGACATTAAATGGTTGACTTTTGGGCTCTACGCCGTTTGATTTGGTTGTGGCTGTTTATTATTCTCTCTTTTTTTTAAGAAAAAAAATCAATTTCACTCATCGAAAGCCCTGGAGAGGCTCTGGTTTTGCATTTTTTTGCAACATTGTCATTATAATTTATTTCACTACGTATCAGTTCTTAGGACAGATATTCGTTGCTCTCAATTTTAATCACACGAGGCAAGATGGGCAGAAAAGAAGCTCACTGTTGATGGAATGATCTTGTAGAATGGAAAATAGGAAGATGGGTGAAACGAGAAATTATTTCAGGAAACTTCTTGTTGTTTCAAAGCCTTTTAGCACTTGAGACATTGTAAAATTTATTCTGTTTTGTATTTTTATTAGGCTTAAGATTCTTTCTATGATAAAAATTTTTTTATGTTTTTTTTTCTAGGTTAGAGATTATATTTTATAAAGAAATTAATATTTTTATTATCTTTTGTATGGTTGAGTAATTCTTATTTTAAGTTGTTGATTGAACTTACAAACTTTTCAAAGAATTGATCAATTTTACTGTGATTTTATATTATTTGTTCACATTTCATTATAAAAATAAAATAAAAATGATCATTGTATATAACTTTGATTCTTCATGAAAAATTTTTGTTAGTTCAAGTTACATATCATTCAAATTTAGTTTTAGTATATCTTGGATGGTGTTTTCATTGCTATGTGTTTATTTTTTCAACTATTTCATTATATTGAGTTGATAAGTAGTTTTCTGTTGACTATTCCCAAGTGACAAAATATTTCTTAAAGATTTATATTTTTAGAGTAACAATTTATTCATTACCACAATCTTTAGATTTACCGATAGAATTTTCCATCGATATTTGCACTATTATTCAGTCGGTAATTAATTTACCAACAAAATCACCAACAGAAATGCTTCATTGATGAATCTATCGTCGGTAATTTTTTTTTATTAGTAAATTTGTTGATAATAAAAAAAATATTATTACCGATGGATTTATTGACAGAAAAAGTGAGCAAAAAATAAAATTATCCACTTAATTTCGTTGATATTTTCCTCAGCAGAATACCTTATGTAATTCCATCGGTAATTATTTAAAAATATTCAAAAAAATCTTTTTTACAAATCTATAAAATAATTAAATTAATATAAATCAACACTCTATAATACTCAAAATGTATAGAAAAAAAGAAGAAAATCAACTCAAAAAAATTTGCAAAAAATAAATTCAACTAAAAAAATTCATATGAAAAAAATTTAAAAATCCTATAAATAAATCAACTAAAAATTGATCTCATATGAAAAACAAAATCCTACAAATTAACATTCATACAATTATTAAGAACAAAAACAATAAAAAATAAAATAAAAAACAAATATAATGAAAAAAATATGAGAAAAAAATATTACATTAATAAAGTTGTAAGTAAAGCTAAGAAGAGAAAAATAAATAAATTTGTAAAGTATACTAATTAAAACAAAAAACTGAAAAGAGAGGAGAAGAAGACATCCCTATGCATGGAAGAGAAGAGAAGAAGTTGAGGAGAGAAGAGAAGAAAAAGAAATGGATATTGATGTTCTTTACATATAAGGAAAAAGAAGAATAAAAAGAAAAAAAGAGACAAGTCTATTATGAAATTAGGGATTCTAGGCTTTTTATTGGAGCATTACCAATGATTTTACTGATGAATAATTAAATATTAATATTTTTAATCATTTTATCGATGATTCTGTCTGTAATATTTAATTTAATCTAAATTTTTTAGAAAACTACCAAATAACACTGACGACTTTTCAATCCGTCAGTGATTTTGTCTATAAAGAACAATAATTCACATTACAATTAGGAAGTAAATAGTTCCAGAGCTCTCTGAACAATATCGATGGACTATTCCGTCGATGATTTCGTTGTTAAAATCATCACATTATTATTATTATTATTATTATTATTTTGATTTATTTTAATTATTTTGTTTCTTATTATAATTCTTTTGGTATATACTGAGGGAATATTTTCGTCAGTGATATCCGTTGGTAAATTTCTGACGAAAATATCCCCTCGATATTTTTGTTTCTATTTATCAATTTTCTTATAGTAATTTTTGTATTATTAATGGTTTAGCAAGGGATGTATGAGTTTAAATTTTTTAAATTTTGCAATTTAAAATTAATATTTTTTCCAAATTCAAGTTGTCATTTGTCATTGCTATGTGACTATAAAATTGCTTATTATTATAGGTGATCATGCCTCAAGTATTGTCATTGTTTATAGGATGGTTGCTTGATTGGAAAGTTATCCTAAGGTTATCTTATGTCAAATTAGCATCCAATTAGGCCTTCAATGGGATAAATGAAAAAGAAAAGAAAAAAGAAAGAGGACAAAAAAAACTAATAGGCATAATGAATTAACATTGCCCATGAATAACAATGTATGGGAGAACAATATTTCTGCACACCTTTTACAATATTTCTTAATAGTAAGAGGCTAAAAGTTCTATTAGGTTCTACATTTTTTTTAGGGAACTTGGGGCCATTTGTTATTTGTACAATGGGTGTTTTGTGGTATGCATAAGGTTAGATAAAATGAGTTATTGACACTACACAACATTAACTATTGTTGCACGTCTTCCGCGCGGCATCAGTTATAATTTTTTGTTTTGCTTACTTGATTTGTTGGGAGTCACCACATAGTACTTAATTGAAGGCTACTAGGACACTCGAGTATACTGGTCATGTCAGAGATTTACAGGTAAGAGACTGGTTATGGTTAAGGAAGATATTAGCACCCCTAACACACCCTACCTGAGGTAAGCTATTTTGTGACTTTGATGTGTTAAAGAAGTTTTAAAAAAAAAATCATTGGACATTAGGCATATGACTTATATGTAAGTTCATAATTCTTGACCGTGAATAAATCAAAATATTAAATTCTTCTTAATTCCTTGCAATTTTATCATAAAAAAAATACAAACACATTCACTTTCACTATATATTTCTCTTTTTTTTTTCTTTTTTTTTACATCCACACTACAAATTATAAAAATTCAAAAATAAATAAAAATTACATTAAATAATTTAAAATTACAAAAAACAGCCCCAAAATAGAATCATGAACAGTGTAGCCTCGGGAACAGTGCTAGAAGGCTTCTTGGTCATGGAAACAATGACAGCGCGTCTTCTCCATGCACCACCTCCACTGGCAATGAGTGGATTCACGTGCCACCATGAAAGCAACTTGGAAATAGGGCAGTTGAGATTGGCTTCTTCTCCTCTTCCCTTTTGCACCGGCGGC
>NW_011503457.1:0-10547 GCF_000495115.2 Populus euphratica
TTTTACTTAGGACTTACCTTATGATGAGGTGACAATCACTTCTACCAAACTAGAAATGGAATTTTAGATCTTAAGCCTTACAAAAGGGTGTATGTTCAAAGAAGCATCATTGTATAAAAAAAATAGAGTTTTAAGGAAAAAAATTGCAATAACTTAAATGAGCTAGAAAAATAAAAAAAGTTGTAGATAAAAATATAAATAAAAGTAAGAAAGAAAATACTTATACTTCAAATAAAATAAGTTTAATTAAAAAATTATATATATGTAGCTGATTATGTTTCACTATGACTATATGTCTTTTTTATATAATGATTTAAAGCTTATATCCTAACTATATAGTTAATCCTAATCCTATACAAAGATATATGTTGGTTGAAGGGTTTTATTGAATCCTTATATAAACTAAAATTTTCCTATATTGAATACAACATGAATCCTATGCTAATCCGTGACTTGGACTAGTTATTCTAGTGAAGACTCTTGTTTTCAATATGACTAACTTTTATGATGTTCTCAATATGATTAACTTTTATGATGTTTTATATACGTTAAAACTATATTGGTCAATCACTTTCTCTTAATTAATTGTGAATCCTAATCACCTAGTTGAATAATTAACTTTTATGATGTTTTACATGCGTTCAAACTATGTTGGTCAATAACTTTTTCTTAATTAATCGTGAATCCTAATTGCTTAATTGACTACTTCTTCAATTCTTATGATTGATCCAAGAACTCTTCTAGCTCGATCGAATTTTTTAATTCGAAATTGATTTCAACTCTTTTTTTTTTCATAAACACTCATTGTTTTTATTTGAATGACATATGCATGTTTATTCTTTAATTTGGATGACATGTACATGTTTATTTTTTATGTAACCAGTACCATGGAACAAATCTTACAATTTTGGCAAATAATGAAGTAAATATTGCAATTATAGTAGAATGATGTTGGTGGTGTTGATTGTAATGATGGTGATTTTTAAAATATTTTATAGAATTCATAAACAGAAATTAATTGTATTTTATAAAAATATTTTACATAAAACAAATACCACTAAACAATAAATCTATTGTTGTTTCTTATATTTTTAGTCAAATCTTGATAAAACTTACAATATCTTGACAAATCATTTAACCTCCTAAACTAAATTTAAAAAAAAAAAGGTAACTTATTTAATGCTTAAAGCAACATAAAAGACTATGGAAACAAAAATAAATTAAGTATTATTATTATTATTATCATCACAAATAATGAATTATTATTATTTTTATCATCACAAAGATAAAAAAAAAACATTTAGTTATTAAGTATGAATTTAAGATAAAAATAATGAATTTTTTTTTGTTTTTTACATGGATTTTCTTAAATTGATTTGCATGTAATTGAAATAAATTTTTTTTTTTATTGATTTGATATATTCAAAAAAATTTAATCTATTTTCTCATATATAATATTAAAATACCAATTTCCAATTTCCTTTTTAAAGAAAAACAACAAACTTTTTTAGAATATATTTAAAAGTCTAGTTACGGTTGTTTTTTAAAGTGCTCTTTATTTAAAAAAATATTAAAAAATATTTTTTATTTTTTTTAAAATTATTTTTAATATCAATGTATTAAAATAATTTAAAGATATTAATTTAAAATAATAAAATAAAATAAAAAATTAATTTTTTTTAAAAAAAAATATATATTTTTTTAAAAAAAACATAATCTTAAAGACCATAAGAATCCACTCGGAGGTGTAGAAGTAAAAGGTGGAAGGCAGAAAAACTTTATAGCAAGCAATTCACAAAAGAATAGAGCAAGGCAACGCATGCATCGAAAGGGAAAGAACGTGTGTGGGGCTCCCTTAATGTCAGAAAAGGTGGACGTTGGACTTATCTCCCAAGTCTCTCACCTCTCAGCGACAGTACAAGTCCACTATAAATTTATAACACAGAAAAGACAAGAGGCTCCTTTTGCGCATGATGGCAGCATGAACTCATCAACACCTCCCAGAGGACTCTGGCAGCGCGGGGTAGGTATCCCTTTAATTTTTCTGTGGTTCTGTTTTCTTCTCCCTGGCCCATGCAGGGGGGCAATTATACTTCCTCTCAATTCCCCCTCTCTACCACAGTCGTACTATTTTTTAATTTATTCCAATTTACTAACCATTACGATTTCGTGTATATGAATATTTAAATTATTTATTTATTTTTTAAATCGTGTCTATAAATTTATATTAAGATTTAGATTTATGTGGTCTTGTATCGACTTTTATTTCTTCTTTGCTCTCCACATGACTTTTTATCTTTAGAATAAATATCTGGTATGTTTCTAACACAAGGAAAAAAATGATTTTTTTTATCTTTCATCAATAAGATATGATAGCATGGCCTTTTTTTTTTACAAATTGTTTTTCTATTTTACGCTTTGATTACTAGGGACTAGTAATAAGCTGGTTGAGGGCTTGATCTGAGAAATTATTGTCAAACATTAACTATGTGAATGAGATAAAAAGCAAGCCTAACTCCATAATTTCATTTAAAGTTGTAATATCTATGTAAAATAGTGACAAGTTTATATTTTTATGTAATTCTTATTTTATTTTAATTTAAGTTTACAATTCTTTTTCTTTATGGTGTTATTTTGATAGAGGACCGTGGTACCAATCTCGAAAAACATTTTATAAATGTATTCAAAGAAGTTTGTCACTATTTTTTTTATAATAAAACATGACAACTAAGTGATAAGGTAGGTGGATTCCAATATAAATATTATGGTGTGTGTTTTATTTGTTGTGGTTGGGGTTATGATTGAATACAATCAAATTTTATGTAAAAAAACTAACTATAAAAATTAATTTTTTTTATTTTTTTTAGTTTTTTTGATTGGTTTGATACTCAAACCTTAACCTTCACCTCTCTCCACCTTTAAAATAAATACACGAACTTTATTAGAGGGATGCTGATATATTTAAATTATTTTCATGTAAAATATTAGGGTTTTTTAATTTGTTTTAAGATTTGAACTCGAGATTTTTTTGTTTTTTGAGAGAGCAACTAACTGTATAACTGCAGTCATCTCGTATTTACCATCGATGAGAGCCGAGCCACTCTTTCGTCCTATATAAGAGGGGCCAAAGCAAACACCCAGCCATAACAAACTCTCTCAACTCTACAGCTAGCTATAGCTAGTCCCTCTTCCCCTCTCCGATCTGCTCAAGTTGTCTTCTCCCTTCTTATTACATCATGGTGGTGCCGGAAAAGGGTCTTTCAGGAGCCTTGAATGCAAAAGTTACTGGCTCCGGCAACGAAGCCATAATTCTTGCTCATGGGTTTGGAGGAGATCAGTCTGTATGGGATAAAATCGTTCCCCGCTTGGCTAAGCACTATCGGGTACTTGTTTTTGACTGGATCTTTTCTGGTGCTATAAAAGATCCAAATCTCTTTGACCCTGTTAAGTACTCATCATATGATGCTTTTGCAAATGACTTGATCAGTCTCATGGATGAGCTGGACTTGAAATCATCTGTTCTTGTTGCCCACTCGATGTCTGGTATGATTGGATGCATCGCTTCCATTAAAAGGCCTGATCTTTTTAAGAGGCTCATACTTATTGGAGCTTCTCCCAGGTAACTACGAATTCTTAAAGTACTGTTGTTTAATTTTCTTAATTTATGACTCAAGTGTTCTGTCCACTTTAGTACTATTTAAATGATTTTGTATTGTTCTTCGTACCGACCATACAAGGGATTCTTAATGTTGTTTTGGTTTTTGCTCGATGCCGCCTTTGAGGTTAACTTGATTGAAGTATCATCATCCTTACCTTTGTTCAACGGTCAGGCTAGCTAGTTGCTATCAGATCGATGAACCAACTCTTTCTGTTGTTACCCTCTCACTTCTTGTTATTTTTGCAACAAATTATTAAGATCCCTACAAATAATTTGGAGGAAATAGTGGAGAATAAAGGACTGACCAGCTAACTCCGGCATGAATTTATCCTGATATGTAGAGAGCTATTTTCTAGTATCATATGTGAAGTCTTGGATGTTTTTTATTCTATTATTTGTTTTTTTTTTATTTTTGAGTATTGGTGAATTTTCTAGTATATTGATCTAAAAGACAATCAGTTTGGTTCAAAACGGAGTGTAAATAATTTTTTATTTTTTTATTAAAAATTATTTTTTTATATTTCAGATTGATTGATATACTAATTTTAAAAATAAATTTTTAAAATTAAAAAAATATTATTTTAATATATTACTACAACTATTATTATATTTTCAATCAGATTTTACAACCTCCTGTTTAAATCTTTTACTTACAAACTAGATGTTGTAACATCAATCCAATCCAACTTGAACAGATTATTTTCAAATAGCTAGATTTCAAGAGGGTCAAAACTTTTGGTTACGAATCAACACATACACCAAACATTCTCTATCTGCTCTCGCTACAAAAAGACAATCAAACATGTGGACATGGATTACTTGTGATGGTGTCGTCTAGATCTCTAGTACTGACTGTCTATTTCCTTCACCGGAAATTAACCGTAACAAAGGATTGGTTGATATATAGATGATTAGCAAAGTCATTATCTGAGAATAACTACATCAAAATCGACTGATTAATCTGCATGCCTTTCCTTTCATTCATGCTCCGGCAAGGAGCCAAAACCATTTTGGACAGTTGCTTATTTGATATAATCGAACTACTGAAGCTAGCCGGCCGGCCGAACAGTTAGCACATATCTATTTTCATAGCCTTCCTTAAATCAAGTTGAGTTGTGACACCTACGTTAATATAATTAGCAAAATAATTCATCAAGTGGGACAGCTCACACCTTTATTGACACCTTAATATCCTTTTTTTTATGGGGTAATAAACCTTTATTGAACAACGTAAATGGGGCCAAAACATCTTTACTAATTCTTTTTTTGGCTCAAGTTAGTTTATTGGTGCCTCTAAAATTAAGGTTCTGACGTTCAGGTACATCAATGCTGATGATTATGAAGGAGGTTTCAATAACTCGGAGGTTGAGGATATCATTTCAAACATAGAATCCAACTTCTACAACTGGGCGCAAGCCTTTGCTTCTGTTGTCGTCGATGCAAACGATCCTCCCTCGGTCGACATGTTCTCAAAATGCTTGCAAAGAATGAGACCTGAGTTTGCCGTCCATGTAGCCAAAACTGTTTTTTACTGTGATGAAAGGGACATTCTTGAGAAGGTTTTGACACCATGCATTATAGTCCAGACCACTCGAGACATTGTAGTGCCAAATTCAGTTGCTTACTACATGCTGGAGAAGATCAAAGGGAAATCTACGGTTGAGATCATTGAAACTGATGGGCATTTTCCACATCTAACTGCACACCAGCAGCTCCTCGACGTGCTTATTGCGGCCATGAGCTTAAATGAGCCTAAAAATATCTCCTCGTGATCTGTTTTAATTTGCCGCTCTCGTTTGTCTTGTAGAAATGCAAGGTTACAAATAAATGCCCATTGGGACATTGCATTATTGTGTGCTTCAACATTTCATGGATAGATGGAGAAGATGGTTAGCTTGTAGCATGAAGGTTGAAGAATGTTTTCTGTCTATATATAGTACCGTGGATTGAAGTTTTCTTTGTATATTTAGTGCACTTTTGACGTTGGGATTGAATTTGCTTTTTATTAACATTTGAATTATTTTTATTTGTAAATAATTTTTTAGTATTTTTAAATCGTTTTAATATGTTAATGTAAAAATAATTTTTTTATAAAAAACAATATCTTAATAGATTTTCAAGTTAAAAATAATTTGAAAAATAATTTTTATATCTTAAATATCTCTAGTTTTGTTATTCTTGGTCATAGTAATGTAGTAATGATTTTTGTTGCTATTATTTGTAGTTATTTATTTTTGTTATTGATATCTTTTCTTGGGCTACTAATGATTGTAACATATGATGAAATTGAAATTCAATTTAAAATATATATATGAATCATTGGTCTATTTATTCTAAATAGTTTGATTTTATAGTTAAAATTTTATTTTTTTATTTTCACTTTAATAAATTTTGGGATCTCATGAATACATTATATCAACATGAGTGGTGTATTCTTAAATTGCTTTAAGAAAAGATTTAATCTTGATTGATGTATAAATCAATTCAAAATTGTTTATTGTTGTCAAAAACACATAAATCAATTAAAAATTGTTCATTGTTGTCAAAAACACTTTTATTTTAAACCCATTATCTTCTAAATTTTCAAAATCCAATGGTATAAAAGATGGGTATTTATTAATACACTTATATTATTCTATCTTTTTAGTATATGACACGACTAAAAGATTAATGTCTTCTCCCAAGTGCAGGAGTGTCAAAGTAATAAATAACTCGGCAAGACCGGGGTTGAACCACAGGGAGGTTAATTATACAAATTATAAACGATAATTATAAACAACAACAATAGTAATCACAACAACAACAATACTAATAGAAATAGTAGTAGTAGTAGTAATGAAGAAAGAGATGGAGAAGAAGAAAAAAAAAAGATGAGAACTTTGAGATGGAATATCAATGCAAGAATTAAATAATGATAATAACAAATGTCAAGGTTAGAGGTTCCAGTAATGGTATGTCAAACAAGTATAGTATAAACTCTTATTATTCAATTGGAAACCACACACAAAGGAGGTTCCAATCAGATTATAAATTGTTAACATGATTACATTAGTCATCTTATTCGATTAATGCTAATACTTGTAAATCTCGTCAAGCATTCATGATTATAACTTATGTCAACAACAAATCAAGTTCCTTTCATAGCTCAAGTGTTGGTTATACCATACAGTATAAGCTATGAAAGTGTCAAGCATTCGTTGTACCTAGTGTTATACAACATAAATCAAGATTAGTCATTTAACAAGCAAAGTATTAAAGAGTGAACAAGATAACAAATATAAAACATGTTAGTATCAAACATTAAAGTCCATATTAAATTTACACTAATTCTTACACCATTAGTGTAACCTTTTCACCTTGACATAATAAACTTAGCTAGACATAATGAAAGAAAGAAAAATAAATAAATAAAATAAGAACATAAATAAGATAAAAGTTAACTAAGTAAATGAAAGGAAATGAAAAGCATAAACTTGGTATTAATAAAAGCAAGGCATAAACATTACAAAAAATACAAAGAGAGAAAGCAAGAGTATGATCTTGATCTGGAAACCAAGATGCCTAAATGCATGGCAAATACCTCCTTTTATAGGCCAAAATTAGAAACTATTGATTTGATAACTAATTGATGAGTAGGTTGCCAACTCTTGACTTGGTGACAATCCTTATCTTCTTTTGTCTGCCCAAACCGTCATTGATAACGTCAAAATTGGAACCACTTAAAAATATAAAAGTTGTAGGAAATTGTCTCAGCTTTCTTGTTTAAAAAATTTAGATCATTTCAACTTCTAGAACTCCAGATATGGCCAAAATACTAAACAGTGCTCGGGCTGGAGGACAGATTCGGGCTTCTTTGTTGTTGCTACAATTTGGACTTGAAAATGACCTTTTTAAATCTTGGGCTCCATATAAAAGTTTTGGACTTGAAAATGGCCTTTTTACATCTTGGGCTCCATATAAAAGTTGCAGGCCTATGTTTTACCTTTCCATCCATATAAAGTAGACATAAATCTGAGATCTACAGCTCCAGATATGACCTAGTTACCAAACACTGTTCCGGTTTGGATTGCACCGACATCTCTTTTCTAAGTTTGGCCATCTCTTTGTCCTTTCAATTTTACCGAACAGTGTTCCGGTTTGGATTGCACCGACATCTCTTTTCTAAGTTTGGCTATCTCTTTATCCTTGCAATTTAAGTTCTTAAAGTCATCAATCAATATTTTCATTTATTTGATAGGCCTGCATTTAAAATGAACATTTATCATAAATTAAGGTATCTTATATTATTAGATATATTATTATAAAACATGCTTTAGTTAAGGAGTTATTGATACTTCAAGTGCAAAATAATGATATAAAACCTTGATAAAAATATACTTTTAAGTATCAATTAGTATATCATTCTTAGTCTTCTATACATGTTTTATCTCTTACACTAGTTTACTTAACTTGTTTTATGCTTAACAATGCTATAAAAATACAAAGTGTAAAAAAAAGCTAAATAAGTCATTTTTAACAAAATTTAAAGCAAAAAAAAAATATATATATATAGAAATAACATATTGGGATGAGTTATTAGAGCTAAGAACAAATCTCAATTGCACTAGGAATCCAACTTGAACAAAGAATCCTAATGGGATTCAGATTAGTCAAGGAAAATGTGATAAGCTAGACCTCCATGTATTCTTTAGATAAAATTTGTAGCTACAAGTGGAATGCTTTTATGATTCTAGTTGGGATGAAATATAAATACCTTATGCTTTCTATCCATATAAAATTGGCTCACTAACTCATCTAAATAAGAAAGAATGATATCTTTGAAGTCAGACTTGAAATCTACTAGAAAAATAGCATGAATCCAACCTGACACGACTAAAAGATTGATGTCTTCTCTCAAGTGCAAGAGTGTCAAAGTAATAAATAACCCAGCAAGATCGGGGTCGAACTACAAAGAGGTTAATTGTATAAATTACAAATAACAATAATACAACAACAATAATAATAACAACAATAACAATAATAATAGTAATAACAATAATAATAATAACAATAACAATTATAATAATAATAACAATAATAATAATAAAGAAAAAGAAGGAGAAAAAGAAGAAGAAGATGAGAACTTTGAGATGAAATATTAATGTAAGGATTAAACAAATGTCAAGGTTAGAGGATCCATTAATGGTATGTCAAATAAGTATAGTATAAACTTCTATTATTCAATTGGAAACCACACACAAAGAGGTTCCAATCTGATTATAGATTGTTAACATGATTACATTAGTCATCTTATTCGATTAATGCTAATACTTGTAAATCTCGTCAAGCATTCATGATTACATTAGTCATCCACTAATACTTATGTTAATAACAAATCATAAGTTCTTCACTTCGTTCAAAAACTTTTCTTTGTCTTGGGTACTACAATCAGCTGGCAAATCTCCTAAAGCAAGAAAATTGATATTTTTATCATACCAAGGCATTGGGCTAAGAGAAAGTAAGGATTCATTAGGAAAGTAATCATCGATTAATGTGATGTCAGATGTTGAATTTGTTGTCATTTTTTGTGTGTTTTTCATCCGTGATATCTTCATCAGAATAAATCATTTGCAAATCTTCAGATTCATCCAACTCATTTTTACTTAAATTAGATTCAAGTTGATCATAAACTAATTCATCAATATGATCTACTTCTTGTAAATCATTATCATCTCCAAGTTGCTTGCAAATGTTGAAAATATTCATCTTCGATGTCATGTTTCCAAATGATAGCTTCATCAGTCCATTCCTACAATTAATCAATGCATTAGATGTTACAAGAAACGGACGTCCTAAAATAACAGGAAATGAATTACATATTTCAACAGGTTGTGTGTCCAAGACAACAAAATCCACAAGATATATGAATTTATCGACTTGTACTAACACATCTTCGACTATTCCTCTAGGCACTTTTATAGATCTATCGGCAAGTAAAAGAGTTATAGAAGTTGGTTTTAACTCACCTAGATTGAGACTCTGAAAAACTGAATATGGAAGTAAATTCACACTAGCAAGATTAAGACTCTGAAAAACTGAATACGGAAGTAAATTCACACTAGCTCCAAGATCAAGTAAGGCTCTTTCAATTTTATGTTCTGCAATAAAGCAAGAAATTGTAGGACAACCAGGGTCTTTATATTTCAAAGCATTATTGTTCTGAAGAATAGCACTTACTTGTTCGGCTAGAAAGGCTTTCTTTTTCACATTCAGTTTCGGCACTTACTTGTTCGGCTAAAAAGGCTTTCTTTTTCACATTTAGTTTCCTCTTCACAGTGTAGAGATCTTTCAAAAATTTAGCATAGGAAGAAACCTGTTTAATAGCATCCAACAAAGGTATATTGATTCTTACTTGTTTTAAAGTTTCAAAGATTTCAAAGTTGCGATTGACTTTTCTTTGTTTGGTCATAGCATGAGGAAATGGAAGTACTGGTGGAGAATCAGTCGTTTCTTTGCAATTTTCAAATTCAACCCCTTCCTTACCCTTAGAGATTGACTCGTCATCTTTCTCACAAGGTTCAAGAGTGGGTTTTTCAATAACCTTACCACTGCGAAGAGTAGTGACAGATTTAACTTGATCCATGTGTTGACTTCCGGAACTACTTGCATTTGCATTGTATTGCCCCTTAGGATTTTGTTGTGGTTGAGATGAAAACTTACCTTTCTCTTGGAAACTAAGAGCAGATGTCAATTTTGCAAGAGTATCTTTAAAATCTATCATGTTTTGAGTAAGTTGAGTATTGATTGTCTCTTGCTTCTCAATGAATGCATGCAATGTTTCCTCAAGATTTCTTTTAGGAGGTGGAGTATAAGGATATGCATATCCTTAAGAATTTTGAAAATTATAGTG
>NW_011503455.1:0-10578 GCF_000495115.2 Populus euphratica
TTGCCTTATATTGTGTGCAAACTTTAACTATCAAACATCAGGGTTTCAATGTCAATCTTAACCCAAATAATAGGTACATTTGTATCCTTATATGATGCTTAAATTCAGCTCCAAATCAACCTTCAAATAAGCTCAAGCACAACCCATGATCTTGTATGTCCACACAACAAATAACAATTGATTTATTTTGGGTAATTCATTAATTCAAGGGGGCAAGAACATGGATGGAAAGCTGAAGGGGAAATTGTTACATTATTTTGGATCGAAAAGAAAAAAGAGATAGCTCATAAAGGAGGAAGAAAAACATGCATCAAAATGGTTTCAAAGCTGGCCTAATTTGATTTTTCATAACATCTTTCAGTATTTTACACATAACTTTTAAATCAGGTGTCCAAATGAGCTATTCATTAATGATCTGGAAAGGTGACAGAATTTTCTATAAATATGTCTCTAATAACCATCTCCAAAAAAGACTTTTAGGAGGGTTAAGATAGCTGTTCAAAGTTAGCATCATATTTACGTTTGAATTTTTACTAAAATTTTGTTATGTTCTTCTTTGTATATTTCATTTCTTTAATTTGTAAAACTTATTATTTTAGTTTGATTTATTAAAGTGTTCTTAAATATAATCATGATTGGCTAATCTCTTTCTTGGATCCAAATCAAGGATGATGATAGTTGAGGTGAGTTCTTTAAGATATGAATGAATCTTAATATTTATCTTCTCATTTTCTTCATGAATGTTTTATTATTGCAAAGAAATTTTAGAAATCACTTAGGTAATGTTATAATCTTGAATTTTTATGCACAAACTTTAGTTTTAGTATAGAGATTGCTTGATTCAATGTCTTATTTAATATGAAAGTACTTGTTCATTCTTAAGCAATAATCAATCTTCATCTTTTTAAACTTCATTGTAATATCCTCCGATCTAATATCACCATCGTTGATATTAGGTTGAGTTATCTTATATATCTTAAAGAAATCATCAATACATCACCATTAAATTGATTTGGACTAAGACTTACTTTTTTTTGTCATTTAAAATCTAGTTACATATTTTCATCTTTGAAAACAAATCTATCAATTATTTTCAACCAAGTTATTGTTAATTTAATTTCTCTTGAGTTTTTTGTGTTACCTAAATTAATTTTCAGATCTAGCTCTATATGGATATGACCTCGATCTTACTAAGTTAATTGCTACATTGCACACCCATACTCTTACGAGTTAAAACAAGCTGATTATAAAAAGCGATCAAGCAATCACACAAGAGAGGGGCTCTAATTTTTTATTAGAATTATAGTTTTGCCATTGTCTTATGTCTTTTAAATAATTCCGGATAATTCTCTAAGTTTCTAATAAAAATTGATACTATATTTGAACAAATTTATTTGTATTCCTTGACTAACCTTTGAGAAATCCTTATTCCTAATTTACATTATTTACTGACATTTCTATCATTTATTCCTTTTTCTTCATCTTAGGGTTGTATTAATCAACATCATCTTGCTATCTTCGGTCCGATGTTTATGAAAGGGTTTACACTATTTCTTGTATTTAATTATGCCTTTATAATTGTTTTGGAATTGTTAGGTTGAGATTATAATATTGTTAATAATTTTATGAATGCTCAAATTTGGTTTACACCATTAAAATGTAAAATAAAATATTTATATGCGAACATATAAACAAAGATAACATGTCATTTAGAATTTCAAATCATGCATTTACAGGTCCTTAAATAGAATATTGTTATGTATGTTATTACCAACACCAATTATGTTATACAATTTATATTATGGTGTTATGATAATCATATTAAAAAAAAATTTAACAATTACATATTTTCACTCTCTCATAAAGCAAAAAATCCAACTTGATGTAGTAAAAAAAGGAAAACACCTTCAAATTAAATCAAAATCAAGTAATTAACAAGTAAAACTCAAAATCTCAAATGAACAACTAATTAAATTACTAAAGTTATTAAATAATTTGAGTATTAGTTTAATCCAATCAAGTTAAAATCATTAATCCTTTAACTTTACTCTTTTAGTCAAATTATCAACGAAATTTTCTTAATATTTTTAGGCAAATAATTTTGGTTTTAATAAATGAACAAAAACATTAAAATATTAATCAGTGTAAATAAATTTTAATGTTATTTTTGTGTTTTTTAAACCATACACTGGCCCGCCTATATTACTTCTTAAATTCTCTCTTACATCTTTTTCTTTGGAAAGATATAAGACTTCACTTTAGTTCTCTTCATTTTTTATTCTATGCATTCACAATTATGTATTTGTATGTTGAAATTTTCACCACCATGCATAGGATTATTACAGGTGTGAGTAATAGTTGTTTTTGTGTTCTTTGACTCTTTAGAGTTTATTTGGTTTTTGGTTTGGTATATTGATAAAAGTGATTAATACTTAAAAGTATATTTTTATCAAGGTTTTATATTATTATTTTGCACTTGAAGTATCAATAACTCCTTAGTTAGAACATGTTTTATAATAACATATCTAATAATATACGATACATTTAATTTATGGTAAATATTCATTTTAAATGCAGGTCTATCACATAAATAAGGGATTGATTAATGAGTTTAACTACTGAAATTGAAAAGATAAAGAGAGGGCTAAACTTAGAAAAGAGATGCTCATTCATTCCAAACTGTAACACTATTCGGTTATTGGCTCATAACTGGAGCTGTAAAACTTGGATTTAGGTTTGCTCTATATGAATGGAAAGTTAAGACCTAGACCTAAACTTTTATGTGGAATCTAAGATTTAAAAAGGTTATTTTCAAGTTGAAATTGTAGCAATAATGGAGAAATCAAAATATGTTCGACAACCTAAACACTGTTCAATGTTCAACCCGTATCTCAAGTTCTAGAAGTCCAAATGCACCAATTGTTTTTATTAGAAAGTTGAGATAATTTTCTAGAACTTTCATGAGGACAATCTATTTAAATTCTGATGTTAGCAATGATGTTTTGTTCAGATAAGAAGATAAGAATTATCACTATGTCAAGATGTGACCACCCACTCAATAATTAGTCAACAAATCAATAGTTTCAAATTTTGGCCTATAAAAGGAGGCATTTGCCATGTATTTAGCCATCTTGGTTTTCGGATCAAAATCATATTTTTACTCTCTTTCTTTATATTTTTGTAATGCCTAAGTTTTACTTTCATTAATCTCTTATTGATGCTTTTCAGTTTTACTTTCATTAATCTCTTATTTATGCTTTTCATTTCATTTCCTTCACTTAATTAACTTATATCTTATTTATGTTCTTATCTTGTTTATTTATGTTTCTCTTCTTCATTATGTTTAGTTAAGTTTATTATATCAATGTGAAAAGGTTATGCTAATGATGTAAGAATAAGTATAGTATAAACTCAACATAGACTTTAATATTTTGATACTAATATGTTTTGTATTTATTATCTTGTTCACTTTTAATACTTTGCTTGTTAAATATTTAATCTAGATTTATGTTATATAACACTTCATACAACAAATACTAGACACTTTTATAACTCAACTATATGGTATTTACCTACACCTATGCTATGAAAGAAACTTAATTTGTCGTTAATATAAGTTATAATCATGAATACCTGACAATATTTACAAGTATTAGTATTATTCGAATAAGATAATTAATGCAATCATGTTAACAATTTATAATTCGATTGGAACCTTCTTTGTGTGTGGTTTCTAGTTGGGTAATAAAAACTGTTTGTACTATATTTGTTTGAAATACTATTAGTGGATCCTCTAACTTTAACATTTGTTTTTATTATTGTTTAATCCTCAAATTAATATTATAATTTCAAAATCCTCTTTAACTTGTTCTTATTATTATTAGTATTACTATTATTATTTGAAATATTATTATTGTTGTTGTTATTATTATTTATAATTTATATAGTTAACCTCTATATAGTTCGACCCTAGTCATGCTAGGTTATTTATTACTTCGACACTTTTGCACTTTGGAGAAAACATCAATCTTTTGGTTGTGTCAACAAGCTTAATTAGTTATTTGTAATTTATAAAAATAGTTTATGATTTAGGGTTACTGTTTAGGTTTGGGAGTTTGAGTCTAGGGTTAGGAATTTGAATTTAGAGTTAGTGTATAGGGTTAGGGGTTAGATATTTGGATTTAAGGTTAATGTTTAAGAATTAGAGGTTCAAGGTATGGATTTAAGGTTAATGTCTAGGTTTAGGGGTTAGTTTGTGATTTGAAGTTAGTGCTAAAGTGATTAGTACTTAAAATTGCATTTTTATCAAGGTTTTATATCATCATTTTGCACTTAAAGTATTAATAACTCCTTAACTAAAGCATGTTTTATAATAACATATATAATAATATTGACACGACTAAAAAATTGATGTCTTCTCCCAAGTGCAGAAGTGTCGAAGTAATAAATAACCCGGCAAGACTGGAGACGAACCACAGGGAGGTTAATTATACAAATTATAAATAACAATAATACAACAACAATAATAACAAAACGATAATAACAATAATAATAATAACAATAAGAATAACAATAACAATAACAATAATAATAATAATAATAATAATAATAATAATAGTAATAATAATAATAGTAATAATAATAATAATAGTAAAAATAATAATAATAAAGAAAAATAAGGAGAAGAAGAAGAGGAAGATGAGAACTTTGAGATGAAATATTAATGTAACGATTAAACAATGATAATAACAAATGTCAAGGTTAGAGGTTCCACTAATGGTATGTCAAACAAGTATAGTATAAACTCTTATTGTTCAATTGGAAACCACACATAAAGGAGGTTCCAATCAGATTATAAATTGTTAACATGATTACATTAGTCATCTTATTCGATTAATGCTAATACTTGTAAATTTCATCAAGCATTCATGATTATAACTTATGTTAACAACAAATCAAGTTCTTTTCATAGCTCAGGTGTCAGTTATACCATACAGTATGGGCTATGAAAGTGCCAAGCAATTGTTGTACCAAATGTTATACAACATAAATCAAGATTAGTCATTTAACAAGCAAAGTACTAAAGAGTGAACAAGATAACAAATACAAAACATGTTAGTGTCAAACATTATTAAAGTCCATATTAAGTTTACACTATACTTATTCTTACACCATTACTATAACCTTTTCACCTTGACATAATAAACTTAGCTAAACATAATAAAAAAAAGAAAAATAAATAAACAAAACAAGAACATAAATAAGATAAAAGTTAACTAGGTAAAGGAAAAGAAATGAAAGGCATAAACTTGATATTAATGAAAGCAAAGCATAAGCAATACAAAAAAATACAAAGAGAGAAAGCAAAAGCATGATCTTGATCTGGAGACCAAGATGCCTAAATGCATGGCAAATGCCTCCTTTTATAGGCCAAAATTAGGAACTATTGATTTGATGACTAATTGATGAGTAGGTGACCAACTCTTGACTTAGTGACAATCTTTATCTTCTCTTGTCTGCCCAAAACATCATTGATAACGTCAAAATTGGAGCCACTTGAAAACATGAAACTTGTAGGCAATTGTCTCAGCTTTCTTGTGTAAAACATTCAGCTCATTTCGACTTCTCAAACTCCAGATATGGCCAAAATACTAAACAGTGCTCGGGCTGGAGGATAGATTCGGGTTTCTTTGTTATTGCAACAATTTGGAGTTGAAAATGACCTTTTTAGATCTTGGGCTCCATATGAAAGTTGTAGACCTATGTCTTACCTTTCCATCCATATAAAGTAGACCTAAATTTGAGATCGATAGCTCTAGATATGACCCAATTTAAAATGAACATTTACCATAAATTAAAGGTATCTTATATTATTAGATATATTATTATAAAACATGCTTTAGTTAAGGAGTTGTTGATACTTCAAGTGCAAAATGATGATATAAAACCAGGATAAAAATGCACTTTTAAGTACTAATCACACCCCCCAACCAGCTTATCTACATTTTTATTATTATCATTTTTTTCTTTTTTTTTTCATTTTTTTTAATTATATACAATCCCTTTCCCTTAGTTGTTACCTTTAACAAAAGAACATAAATAATGTAATAATCCAATGTGCAACCCACAATCATATGTTAAAGTGTGTGTGTGAAATTAAGGTTTAAAAATACATGTTAAATGAGTATATGAGCAGAATTAAGTGATAATAATGCGAGAGTTTGTTAATCTGAATATTTCAAGAAGTATTATAATAGACCTTGTTAAGAATGGTTAGTAAGATGCGTCTCAAGAGTCACTTTAACAAAAGAGCTCCTTTACTCTGCCATCCTAGTAACAACAATTATGCACATGCTTTATGAAATGGAAAATAATTTTTTTTTTATCAACTACTACCCTCTCCTCCCAACTAAAACGAGACATTGTCCTCAATGTTTAAAGGTAGAAAGATAGAGTATAGAAGATATCACCTGAAATAACGAACATTGACAAACCTGAAACACACTAAAACAAATATAAGTAACAACAAAACATAATAATAAAACCAAAAGACACAAAGATTCACAAATGAAGGCTCAAATCCAATCTAAGCTTTTTACGGCTCTCCTTAGTTGACCAATTTATGCGACTCATGGAAGGATCAATTACAGGAATGAAAGATTGTAGTTGGTCAATCAATTGTTCAGCAGTAGCAGCAGAGATTATGATTTGTCGTGCAGAAGATGTTAGAAATTCCTGTTCCACAGCATGATCAAGAAAAGACAACAACTTATCATAATAACCATTAACATTTAACAAACCTATGGGTTTATGGTGGATGTGCAGTTGGGCCCAAGAGGAAATATGAAAGATCTCTTCCAATGTGCCTAGACCACCTGGTAAAGCAATGAAGGCATCAGCATGGTTAAACATTGCATTCATTCAAGCTGACATTGTGGAGACCTGAAGTTCCTCTCCAATTGTTTTTCTAATGATGTCCCCTTGTGCTTCCAAAACTTGACTACCTCCTAAAAATGCAGCTATTGACACACCTCCCATTAACCCAAGACTGCCTCCCCCATACACTAAATAAATCTTTTTCCCAGCTAGCACTTGACCAAGATGATTTGCTGATTCTAAAAACTCCTTTTCTTTCCCAGGACTAGATCCACCGAAAACACAAATATTTCTTATCTGATGACTTGAGGAATTTGCCATTTCTACACACTTATGTATTTGTTGAATATATGGGTTGAGTAGAAATGAAAGGAAGGAAGAGAGGATTTTATAGATAAGAAATTAGAAAGGCAATCATACCACCTATATGTAGGCCAGCTGGAGTCTCACTTTCTCTCTCTCTCTCTCTCTCTCTATTTATTTATCTATTTACTTTTGAAAAAGCATATGTATGTACAGGTAGTTGTGATTGTGGCTCACATCTTCCCTTGGTTTTACATCCAAGAACGGCTTAAACGCCCTCTATGGGTCGGGGATAGGCTTCCCATCTAGTTTTCTTAAAAACTGGCAAATAGGGTCTTTTTTAGTCAGATTCCCTAGACTAAGTCGATCATGTTCTTTTTGAAATAGTGGCCATAAATCATAAATTACACGATGCACATCTCCACTAGGATGCGTCTCAAGAGTCAATAAAAGATTATCTAAAGACTCCTTACTCAGGTCATCCTTAATGAATTGTATTTTATCTTCACGGTTTATAGATACCATTCCTAAAGAACGACATTGTGTATTACAAGTCCATCTAGCACATCGATGACAGACTTTCAGTCGTTTTGCACGACGCTTCTTTGCAAAAGTGCTTTTACCTATTCCAGGCATGTGTGAAATGAAGGAGTTAGAGGACTCACCTGATAATTGGACCTTCGCTTCAATCAACCAGCAAATATCTTCAGGAATTCTATGATTCATTAACAATCTCAATCTTGCACATCTAGCATGGTAAATTTTTGTAATCGCATTCTGAGGCAGAGCGGGAAAATACTTTTTCAATTTTTCAAGATTAGTGTCCATTTTCAAATGAGAATTGGAAGAGAGATTCAAAGAATTGCATACATATATACACAAATATCAGTTATTATGGGAAATTGAAAGAACCGACTTAAGTCACGGAGTACCATTGTCCGCCATTTAACCGGGGTGAGAGAAACTAGCAAAAATCACTCGAAAAGAAACACAAAAACAATGTGAGAAGAAAAAAATCAACCTTTATCTACAAGATCATTTCAACCAGTTGATTCATTTTCACTAGGAAAATTATCAAAGTAAGCTTTCAAACGATGTCCATTTTCCTTAAAATCATTATCATTCATTGAATTCTCAATATCACAGGCCCCATAAGGATTGCTCCATCTTGGTCTTAGCTCTCTAAGGAATGCATAGAGTTGAGAATTATAAAACAAAACTTTTTGACCAGTATTAATTTTTTGACAATTTTCACAAGTTTTGCAGAATGCATGCGTGTCCTTGAACATGGTGAGCCAATAAAATCCATTTTGAAAGATTTTTGCAGCTGTTTTTTTTTATGAGAAATAACTTCCACATGCTTCAGAATGACAAAGTTTAATGACACTACTTACCTCATTGTCGGAAATGAATCTTTGAAATATTTGATTAGGATAATATTTGAATAAGTTAGGGTCATCACAATAAAAGTTCTTCACTTCGTTCAAAAACTTTTCTTTGTCTTGGGCACTCCAATCAGCTAGCAAATCTCCTAAAGCAAGAAAATTATTATTTTTATCATACCAAGGCATTGGATTAAGAGAAAGTAAGGATTCGTTAGGAAAGTAATCATCGATTGGTGTTGTAAAAGAGAAAGAGAAGAAAAGTATAAAGATTAGAAAATTGTTACTCCCCTTCTATTTTCAAGGATGAATGTCTGATTGAATTGGGCATAAGCTGACTTCTTGCTTGATTTTTTTTTAACCTGCATATCACAACTAAAACAAAACATTGATGTTTTTTTTTTTGAAAATAAAGAACCTCACACCCCCTAACTTAAAATAATGCATTGTCCCGAATGCATGAACAAGAAAATATAAGAGACGGAAGAAAGAAGAAAAAAATGAAAATGAAAAAAAATAAAATAAAATAAAAATGAAAAATAAAAGTAAAAATAAAAACTCATTACTTCTGATATTACAATGGTATTGGATCTTCAAGATCTAATGTCTCAACTTCAGCCACAACGTTTTCAAGATAAGGTTTTAATCAATGACCATTTACTTTGAAAATATTTCCATTCTTGGGATTTTCTACCTCAAATGCACCATGCTCAGAGATGGATTTAATCACAAATGGACCAATCCATTTTGTCCTCAACTTCCCAAGAAAGAGATGTAATTGTGAATTATACAAGAGAACCTTTTGACCAACATGAAAGGATTTTCTAAGAATATGTTTATCATGCAAAGTTTTCATCTTATGTTTTGAAATTTTTGCATTTTCAAATGCATCATTTCTCAACTCCTCTAATTCATCCAACTGAAGCTTTCTATTTTTGCCAACCTCATTTTCATTGTCATTGAATTGCTGGATGGCCCAATATGCACGGTGCAATATGCCCATAAACTAGCCTATAAGGAGACATTCCTAAAGAGGTCTTATAAGCAGTGCAATATGCCCACAAAGCATCAACTAGTCATAGGGACCAATCTTTACGGTTTGGATTGACTGTTTTCTCTAAAATGTTCTTGATCTCCCTATTTGCCAACTCAGTTTGGCCACTAGGCTGTGGGTGATAGGGGGTACTGACCTTGTGAATTACCCCATATTTTCTCATCAAAATCCCAACGGGCTTGTTACAAAAATGTTTTCCCCCATCCCTAATCATAGCCCGGGGCATGCCAAAACGAGAGAAAATATTTTCTTTCAAGAATTTGGCCACAACTCGATGGTCATTGGTTCGAGATGCAATGGCCGCCACCCATTTAGACACATAATCAACAGCTACAAGGATGAATTGGTAACCAAATGAACTTGGGAAAGGTCCCATGAAATCAATCCCCCAACAATCAAATATTTCCAAAACAGGGATGGGGTTAAGGGGCATCATGTTACGCCTAGTGAGGCTACCTAGTCGTTGGCATCAGTCACATGCAACACAGAAGGCATGAACATCTTTAAACATGGTGGGCCAATAAAAACCACAATGCAAGATTTTGGCAATGGTTTTCTTGGAAGAGAAATGCCCACCACAAGCTAATGCAAGACAAAAATTAATGACCCTTGGAATTTCATGATCAGGGATGTATCACCTAATTTTACGGTTTGGATTGACTGTTTTCTCTAAAATGTTCTTGATCTCCCTATTTGCCAACTCAGTTTGGCCACTAGTCTGTGGGGGATAGGGGGTACTGACCTTGTGAATTACACCATATTTTCTCATCAAAATCTCGACGGGTTTGTTACAAAAATGTTTTCCCCCATCCCTAATCATAGCCCGGGGCATGCCAAAACGAGATAAAATATTTTCTTTCAAGAATTTGTCCACAACTCGATGGTCATTGGTTCGAGATGCAATGGCCTCCACCCATTTAGACACATAATCAACAGCTACAAGGATGAATTGGTAACCAAATG
>NW_011503443.1:0-489 GCF_000495115.2 Populus euphratica
ACCATATGGTTTGGGCTATGACAATGTCAAGTATTTGGTGTACCAAGGGTTGTACAACATAAATCTAGATTAACCATTTAATAAGCAAAGTATTAAAAGTGAACAAGATAACAAATATAAAACATGTTAATATTAAAAAAATTTACCATGCTAGGTGTGATAGATTGTGGTTGTTAATGAACCATGGAATTCCTGAAGATATTCACTAGCTAAATGAAGCAAAGATCTTATTATCAAGTGAGTCTTCCAACACTTTTATTTCATACAGGCCTGGAATAGGTAAAAACACTTTTGCAAAAAAAAACGTCAAGAAAAATAACTCCAAGTCTGTCACAAATATGCTAGATGAACTTGTAATACAAAATGTTATTCTTTAGGAATGATGTTTATAAACCATGAAGATAAAATACAATTCATTAAGGATACACATGTAAAGGGTCTTTAGATAATCTTTTATTGACTCTTGAGACGCATCCTAGTGGAGATGTG
>NW_011503443.1:2790-6494 GCF_000495115.2 Populus euphratica
TACTACTACTACTATTACTATTATTATTATTATTGTTATTACTGTTGTTGTTATTGTTGTTTTTTAATTGTTTTTTATAATTTGTACAATTAACCTCCTTGTGGTTCGACCCCGGTCTTGCCGGGTTATTTATTACTTCGACACTCCTGCACTTGGGAGAAGACATCAATCTCTTAGTCATGTCATTCACATTCTCATAGCTCGTACTGTATAGTATAACCGACATCTGAGCTATGAGAGGAACTTGATTTGTTGTTAACATAAGTTATAATCATGAATGCCTGACAAGATTTACAAGTATTAGCATTAATCGAATAAGATAACTAATGTAATCATGTTAACAATTTATAATCTGATTTGAACCACTTTTGTGTGTAGTTTCCAATTGAATAATAAGAGTTTATATTATACTTGTTTGACATACCATTAGAGGATCCTCTAACCTTGACATTTGTTTTTATCATTGTTTAATCGTTACGTTAATCTTCCATCTCAAAATTCTAATCAACTTCTTCTTCTTCTTCTTTACTACCACTACTACTACTACTACTACTATTATTATTATTATTATTATTATTATTATTATTATTATTGTTACTATTTTTGTTATTGTTGTTTTTGTTGTTATATGATTGTTATCTATAATTTATCCAATTAACCTCCTGTGGTTCGATCTCGGTCTTGCCGGGTTATTTATTACTTTGACATTCCTGCACTTGGGAGAAGACATCAATTTTTTGGTCAAGTCACCAACCATATGGTCATGAAAAGAACTTGATTTCTTATTAACATATGTTAGCATCATGAATTTCTAATAATATTTAAAAGTATGATGTTACTTAAATAAGATAATTAATAATTTATAAAGAGTTATTAATGACAAATCATCCAAGTGGAACCTCTTTTGTGTGTGGTTTCCAATTGAGTAATAAAAAGAGTTTATATTATATTTATTTTTAATACTATTACTGGATCTTCTAACCTTGACATTTGTAAGGATTCTAGGTCATCTACTTGAGGTTTTTCTTCATAATTTAAATACCAAAGTCTCAAGAACAACTGGGGAGAGTGGTCTGGTTCATACCTTAATGTTTTTGGTAGTTTTAGGAAAGGATTCAATAGGTTTTTCTTCCCCTCTACTCGCGGTCTTCTTCTTCTACTACTACTTCTTCCCCTCTACTCACAGTTTTCCTCTTCTTCTTCCTTTGTTTAACCGTTTGTTACACCTCTTCTTCTTTCATGGTTTTGGCCATTTATGTTTTTCTCTAACTTTCTTTTCCTCTCTAACACTCAAGGAATGTGTATGCAGCTGGTTGCTAGGTTTTCTTCTTTGGGAAGTGGCGGCTGTAGTGGTGCTTGTTGGTTGTCTTTTAGGGAGAGGTCTAGACTTTTTCTCCTTCCATGCCTTCTCCCACCTCTGCTTTTCCCTAATCTTCCCTTCTTTTCCCATGTTCCAAAGAGATGTATGCAGATGGGTTTGGTGGTTTTGGTGAAGAGAGGTTGCTACAACCAAGGCTGTTAGCTGAATGTTTTTTTTTTAGAGGAAAAAGGCAAAGGCATAAAGCCCCTTTTGGGAAGAGTGCCATTTTTCTCTCTCCTTAATGTATTTATATCCTTCTTAAATGCAAAAGAGGTGTTTGGTAGGTTGCATAAGGTTGTTCCTAACCCTTTTTTGGGTTAATCTAAGGCTGGTCATGTCCTCTATTGTTCTCATTTAGAATAGCCTGGTCTAACATGAATTTTTTGTTGGGCTTTTTAGCATCGTTGTCGATTTAGAAATTGGTAGCCATAAATTGGTTCGCTGCCAATTCAGAAATTGTCAAAAAAAAATGCTCCATTATCGATTCACAAAATGGCAACCAAATTATATTGCTATCAATTCAGAAGGCAGCCAAAAGCTTTACCATTGCTAATTTTGAAATCAACACCAAAACTGCATCAATGTTGATTTAGAAATCATCAATAAAAATTGTGCCACTACCGATTCATAAATTAGCAGCCAAAAGCTATGCCACTGTTGATTTTGAAATCGACAGCAAAACTATATTGTTGATGTGCTGATTCTAAAATCTATAGCAAAACTGCATCATTGCTGATTTAAAAATCATCAAGGATAACTGTGCCACTACTGATTCATAAATCCACAGCCAAATTATGCTACCACCGATTTAGAAATCGGCAGCCAAAAGCTTTGTTGCTGCTAATTTTGAAATCGGCAGCAAAACTGCACCGCTGTCGATTTAGAAATCACAACCTCAAATTAAATCGCTACCGATTATGAAATCGACAACCAAATACTACATCGTTGCCTATCCAAAAATTAGTAGCCACAAACTATTGTTGCCGATCTAGAAATCAGCAGCACAGAAGTGTGCCATTGCCGATCTAGAAATCAGCATCGATGGTGGAGTCGTTTTTTACTTTACTTTTTAGGTGTTTACAATGGAAATGTCGGCCTTGATTGCCTTGTTGAGGCTAGTTCCCATAGCATAGGTTGGGATGATCTCTCCATCTAGGATTGTACGAGTGGGAAAAAGGATCATAAAATTTTTGCATTACCTTGTTCAATATAATCTTCTTGCATTGTTGGGCACATATGCGAAGGATTTCCTTGTAAAGAGCATATGCTGCAAACTTTCACCTGTTGTATATTGCCACAAGCCAAAGAATGCACAAAAGAAGTAAGATCATTAACTTTATTCTCAAGGTTAGAAATACTTACCTCATTTACTCGTTTGTTTGCGAAGTCTCCACAAGTGCCAAACTATTTCAAGTTGGTTTCCATGTTTAAGAGCAATTGGCGTGCAGCCTCGAGTGTCTTGTCTACCAATGCTTTATGAAATAAAAAACACAATTAGTTATTTTTTTTGTCAACTACTACCCTGTTCTCCTAACCAAAATGAGACATTGTCCTCAATGTTCTAAGGTAGAAAGATAGAGTATAGAAGACATCGCCTGAAGTAATAAATACTAACAAACCTCAAACACATTTAAACAAATATAAGAAACAACAAAACACAAATATTATGCTATTAATAAAACCAAAAGACACAAGTTTTTACAAACTAAGACTGAAATTGCAGTTGTGATTGTGGCTCACATCTTTCCTTGGTTTTACATCCAATAACAGCTTATACGCCTTCTATGGGTTGGGGATAGGCTTCCTATCTAATTTTCTTAGAACACGACAAATAGGGTCTTTTTTAGTCAGATTCCTAAGACTATGTGAAGCATGTTCTTTATGGAATAGTGGCCATAAATCATGAATTGCACGATGCACATCTCCACTAGGATGCGTCTCAAGAGTTAATAAAAGATTATCTAAAGACCCTTTACTCAGGCCATCTTTAATGAATAGTATTTTATCTTCATGGTTTACAGATATCATTCCTAAAGAATGACATTGTGCATTGCAAGTCCATCTAGCATATTGATGGCAGACTTTCAGTCATTTTGCATGATGTTTCTTTGCAAAAGTGTTTTTATCTGTTCTAGGTATATGTGAAATGAAAGAATTGGAAGACTCACTTGATAATTAGACATTTGCTTCAATGAACCAACGAATGTCTTTAGGAATTCTGATTAGTACTTAAAAGCGCATTTTTATCATGGTTTTATATCATCATTTTGCACTTGAAGTATCAATAACTCCTTAACTAAAGCATGTTTTATAATAATATATCTAATAATATAAGATACCTTAA
>NW_011503443.1:8395-9168 GCF_000495115.2 Populus euphratica
TTATTTATAATTTATACAAATAACCTCTCTGTGGTTCGACCCCGGTCTTGCCGGGTTATTTATTACTTCGACACTCCTGCACTTGGGAGAAGACAACAATCTTTTCGTCGTGTCAAGTTTTTGATTTTATCTTCACGGTTTACAGATATCATTCCTAAAGAATGACATTGTGCATTGCAAGTCCATCTAGCATATTGATGGCAGACTTTCAGTCGTTTTGCATGATGTTTCTTTGCAAAAGTGTTTTTATCTGTTCTAGGTATATATGAAATGAAAGAATTGGAAGACTCACCTGGTAATTACACATTTGCTTCAATGAACCAACAAATGTCTTCAGGAATTCCATGGTCCATTAGCAACCTCAATCTTGCACACCTAGCTCGGTAAATTTTTGTAATCACATTTTAAGGCAAAGTGGGAAAATACTTTTTCGATTTTTCAAGAGTGGTGTCCATTTTTTAAGATAAGAAGTGGAAAAGAGATGCAAAGAGAAGACAAGGAACAAGGAATTGAACAAATATATACATCGATATCAATTATCATGGGAAACTAAAAGAACTGACTTAGAGTTATGGAGTACCGTTATCCACCATTTAACTAGGGTGAGAGAGACTAGCAAACCAAGGGTCACAAAAAAAAAACATTTATCTATAGGATCATTCAAACTAGTGGATTCATTTTCACTAAGAAAATTATCAAAGTAAGCTTTCAAAAGATGTCCAATTTATCTTGAAAACATTTTCATTCTTTGGATTCTCAATATCAAAGAGATC
>NW_011503443.1:9376-10633 GCF_000495115.2 Populus euphratica
GTAATCATGTTAACAATCTATAATCTAATTGGAACCTCCTTTATGTGTGGTTTCCGATTGAAATATAAGAGTTTATACTATACTTGTTTAACATACCATTAGTGGAACCTCTAACCTTGACATTTGTTATTATCATTGTTTATTGTCATTTATAATTTATACAATTAATCTCCCTGTAGTTCGACCCTGGTCTTGCCGAGTTATTTATTGCTTCGACACTCCTGCACTTGGGAGAAGACATCAATCTTTTAGTCGTGTCACATAGATAACTCCAAACCCCCCTAAATTGCATATCATCTAGCATAAAAATTTGACTTGGACCTTCCTCGTAAGTTTGACCCCCTACTTGCTCTATGTTATCTTGTTTATTTAAGTTAGGGTAATTAATTTGTGAGACCACAACATCGCAACATAAGTTGTATGGATTTTGTATGTTTAGTAAGTCTGATTTGAAAATTGGTTATCATCAAAGTAAGATGAAAAAAGGGGACGAAGGGAATAATAACTTTAAGACTAAATGTATATTATTTGAATGGTTACTTATATTGTTTAGTCTTACAATCGCACATAGTAATTTAATGAGATTGATAATCATAAATTGTGTGCATTCATAAGTAATTTTGTTGTTGATTAAATTCATGATATTCATAGTAAGAATTTAGGTGAGCATATTGGGCATTTACCATTTTTGCATATTATAATTTAATGAAATTCATAATCATAAATTCATGCATAGGGTTAAATAAAAATAGGAATTCAAAAAATTTTGGATATAAATTTTTGAGCAAAATAAAAACAAGAATTCAAAAATTTTTGAATATAAATTTTCGGGCAAAATAATTCGAGACATTATAAATTAAACTTGTAATGTTGAGGGTTGGATTTAATTAAAGGGTGGAGTTATAAGAAATGAAAAGAATAAAGCTTGATTTTAAGAAGAAAATAAAATAAAATATAGGGGTAAAAAAATAACACACTTAAAGGAAATATGATCTAAGTACAACTAAGAGAAATTAGAGTATAAGTACTCCTCTCCTCACCAAAAATCTGTAGCAACTAAAAGAAAAGAAAAAAATGGAGTTTTATATCCATTCTTACAAAATCAAAAGAGAAACACAAAAATTTCAAAAACCCATCCAAGATTAAGGGTTTACAGATGAAATAAACACTTGTGGGCAAGAGATTAACAAGAAAATTAAACAAAAAAGAAGAAGAAGGAGGGTCGACTGTAATTAGAAAAGAAAGGAGGGAGTTGAA
>NW_011503460.1:0-10534 GCF_000495115.2 Populus euphratica
TAATAAATAAACCGGCAAGACTAAGATCGAACCACAAGGAGGTGAACTATATAATTTATAAATAATATATATAATTTAACAAAGAGTTAAAGAGATCGTTGAGATGTGATAATGATGAAAAAATTAATGTAAGGATTAAACAATGATAAAAATAGTTGTAAAGGTTAGAGGATCCACTAATGATATTAAAATTAAATATAATATAAACTTTTTTTTATTACTTAATTAGAAACCACACACAAAGAATGTTCCAATCGGATGATAAATTATTAACATGATTATATTAGTTATCTTATTTGAATAATGCTAATACTTATAAATGTTGTCAAGCATTCATGATGTTAATTTATGTTAACAACAAATCAAGTTATTTTCATAGCACAAGTGTCGGTTAAACCATACAGTAGTAGGCTATGAAAGGGTCAAGCATTTATTATACCAATAATTACACAACATAAATCTAGATTAACTATTTAATAAGTAAAGTATTAAGAGTGAATAAGATAATAAAGACAAAACATGTTAGTATCAAACATTAAAGTCCATATTGAGTTTACACTATATTTATTTTTACACTATTAGTGTAACCTTTTTACTTTGACAAAATTAACTTAACTAAATATAATGAAAAAGATAAATATAAATAAACAAGAGGATAACATGATTATATAAGTATAGTAAGAGAAATAAAAGGTATAAACAAGAGATTATGAAAGCAAAACTTAAACATTACTAAAATATAAAGAAAGAGAGTAAGAACATGATTTTGATATGAAAACCAAGATACTTAAATATATGACAAATGCCTTCTTTTATAGGTCAAAATTTCAGACTATTGATTTGATGACTAATTATTGAGTGGGTGGTCACTTTTTGACTTTGTGACAACCTTATCTTCTTATCTGAATAAAATATCATTGATAACATCATAATTTAAACAAATAGTCTCATGAAAGTTCTAGAAAATTATCTTAGCTTTCCAATAAATAAAAAATCAGTGCATTTGGACTTCTAGAACTCGAGATATAGGCTGAAAATTAAACAGTGTCTGGGCTACAAGATAGATTTCAACTTCTTCATTGTTGCTACCGTCTGAACTGGAAAATATCACTTTTAAATCTTGGACTCTTCATGAAAGTATAAGGCCTATGTTTTAACTTTCCATACATATAAGCTCGTTACATGGGTTAAAGATGCATGGTGTTTTAAGTTATATGTATATATATTTAAAAAAAGAAAAAAATAATAATCTCAACCCAAGGAAGTTAACCTTAAACATTAGAACAAAATTTTTGTTTTCTTTCAAGAAAAACCCCTATAATTATGTGTTGATATATTGAGCACACAAAAAAGGTTTATTAATATCTTGTTAAGAGGTATTGAGCAGATACATAAATTTAATGAGAGTTTGTTTATCTAGATAGATTAATGGAAGTTGAATGATGAATAGCTTGCTTTGTGGAATTTGCAAATTGTTTTTATATTTTAACGCTTTAATTACTAGAAACTAGTAATAAGCTAGTTGGCGGGTGTGATTAGTACTTAAAAGTGTATTTTTTATCAAGGTTTTATGTCATCATTTTGCATTTGAAGTATTAATAACTTCTTAACTAAAACATATTTTATAATAATATATCTAATAATATAAGATACCTTTAATTTATGGTAAATGTTAATTTTAAATGCAGGCCTATCACATAAATGAAAGGATTAATTGATGAATTTAAGAACTGAAATTGAAAGGACAAAGAGATGGCCAAACTTAGAAAAGACAAGCTGGTGCAGTCCAAACTGGAACACTGTTCGGTAATTGGGTCATATTTGGAGCTATAGATCTCAGATTTAGGTCTACTTTATATGGATGGAAAGGTAAGACATAGGCCTATAACTTTCATATGAAGCCCAAGATCTAAAACGGTCATTTTCAAGTCCAAATTGTGGCAACAAGAAAGAAGTCCGAATCTGTCTTCTAGCCTGAACACTGTTTAGTGTTTTGCCCATATCTAGAGTTATAGAAGTCCAAATGACCTGACGTTTTTACATAAAAAAGCTAAGATAATTTCCTACAACTTTTATGTTTTCAAGTGGCTCTAATTTTGACGTTATCAATGATGTTTTGGGCAGACAATAGAAGATAAGGATTGTCACCAAGTCAAGAGTTGGTCACCCACTCATCAATTAGTCATCAAATCAATAGTTTCCAAGTTTAGCCTATAAAAGGAAGCATTTGCCATGCATTTAGGCATCTTGATTTCCAGATCAAGATCATGCTCTTGCTTTCTCTCTTTGTATTTTTTGTAATGTTTATGCTTTGCTTTCATTAATATCAAGTTTATGCCTTTCATTTCCTTTCCTTTACTTAGTTAACTTTTATTTTATTTATGTTTCTATTTTGTTTATTTATTTTTCTTTCTTTCATTATGTTTATTAAGTTTATTATGTTAAGGTGAAAAGGTTACACTAATGGTGTAAGAATAAGTGTAGTGTAAACTTAATATGGACTTTAATGTTTGATACTAACATGTTTTGTATTTGTTATCTTGTTTACTCTTTAATACTTTACTTGTTAAATGACTAATCTTGATTTATGTTGTATAACACTTGGTACAACAAATGCTTGGCACTTTCATAGCCCATACTGTATGGTATAACCGACACCTAAGCTATGAAAGAAACTTGATTTATTGTTAACATAAGTTATAATCATGAATGCTTGATGAGATTTACAAGTATTAGCATTAATCGAATAAGATGACTAATGTAATCATGTTAACAATCTATAATCTGATTGGAACCTCCTTTGTGTGTGATTTTCAATTGAATAATAAGAGTTTATACTATACTTGTTTGATATACCATTAGTGGAACCTCTAACCTTGACATTTGTTATTATCATTGTTTAATCCTTACATTAATATTCCATCTCAAAGTTCTCATCTTTTTCTTCTTCTTCTCTTTTTTTTCTTTATTATTATTATTATTATTATTATTATTATTATTAGTACTACTACTACTACTACTACTATTTTTGTTGTATTATTGTTATTTATAATTTATACAATTAACCTCCCTGTGGTTCGACCCCGGTCTTGCCGGGTTATTTATTATTTCGACACTCCTGCACTTGGAAGAAGATATCAATCTTTTAGTCGTGTCACAAGGAAAGCAGGGCTACCTTACCCTTGTCTAGTCATAGGTACAAGGTAAAGTGCTTGGGGTAGCCTCTATGCAGCTGCCCCAGAGCTGCTCACAAGGTATGGCTCCATTGCCTCTCTCAAGATGGTGGCAGGGCATGTGGACCATATGTTATGTCAAGGTTTGGAAAAGTGGGGAAGGAGAGAGGGGGGGAATGTAGGAGAAAAAAACCTTTTTCCCCCCCTATATATGTGTGTCCAAGAGAAGAAGAAGTACAGTGCTGTTCCAAACAATATCATTTTGTGTTTTTTTTTAATTGAACAATACATGAAATAATATCATTTTGAACAAAATGTACCATTTCATTTAAACAAAAAAGTCAATTTCTAAATCAGTCCTTATTTTATGATTTATTCAATCAAGTCCTCAATTGCAATTTTGATTTTAAGAATCAATTTAATTGCATCCTTATCAAATTCAAATGTCAGTTCTGATGTTGGTTGCCTTTTTAATTTTGATCCATGGTCTCGGATTTATGCAATTGAACCCCTAATTGACCATCAAAGTTTTAATTTTTTTCAATTTAGCCATTGAATCTTGTTAGTTGGTCCCTAGAGCTTGACACTTTATGCAAATTGGTCATTAACTATAAATTTCTTTAATTTATCTCTTAATTGACCTTAACATTTTGATTTTCTTACAAATTTGCCCCTGATTTCAACCAATTAACTTGGTAAAAATTAAATTTGGTTTCTTAGAATTTCAATCTTCTCAATTAAACCCAAATTGGGTTTCCAAACTTAATTTTTCACTTATTAAGTCCCGAATAAAGTTAATTTGAACTCATTTTAGGTCCTGACACTTGATTAAATCCTTCAATTAGACTTAAATTAATTCTCAAATATAATTAAAGTTTAGTTTGGCCCATTATTAAATCCAATTCATCTATTAAAAATTTAATTATGCAATTAGATTTAATTTCTATGCAGATTCATCTAATAATCATTTAATCTGACATTGAATTTGCATTGTTTCTTCAGTCTTTGGTATAATGAGGTACAATTAGACTTCAAATTTTATCCAAAATTGCAGCTTTATTTTCCCATATGTTAAAGATCCTCATCGGCTTGTTTTCTCTGCATTGTCAGTTTTTATTTTTTATTTTTGTTTTGGAAGAAAAAAAAGTGAATTTAATTAAAATAAGTTATGAAAGTTGCAATGTTTAAATCTCTTTTCCTAGTTTTAGGTTTTTTTACTGGTTTTTAGCTTTCTAGGCATTTTTGGGTTTGCATAAGCTTCCGGGGTTGGTATTCTTATTGTTCTTGAACCTAGATTTGGGTTTTCTTAGCATTGTTTTTTGCATTTTAGCCTTTTTTATAAGCATTTTATTCAAATAAATTGATTATTAAATAGTTAAGTAGATCATTTTTATGAAAGCAACGATTTACCTCAACAACTTGTGATCTTATCCCAATGTAAGGATTGTGACACCATGCGTGTGCAAGAAAGTTACACCATTTTCACATCATGGATCACTTGCAGGATTGAGAGTCGCTGTTTCGTGGGCTTTGTTGTTTCTTGAAACCTATCAGGGCATGCCGCACCTGCAAAAACAAACGGTGGATAAATAAAGTGAAATATTAAACTCCAACCTTATCGTAAGACTATCATAATTTGATTTTTTGTTCCATAAAATCTTTACTTGTAGGAAGAAAAATCCTAGTTTTATAGTACCTTTAATAAGGGGGAAACAATTTCCTACGTTTCTACTATTTTTATATCTTATTTATAACTTAACGAATAAAAAATTTAAATATTCGTATTTTATTCGATTAAATTTTCCATAGCAGAATTGCAATCAAATTCCTTGATCCATCCCGAAAAAGAATCAGTTGCAATAAATTTTCCATAGCAGAATTGCTATCAAATTTGCATCACTAAAGATTTAATAGAATGGTTCATGTCTGGTTTTTTAATCCATGAATCTTCACTTTTCACATCAGCACTCCAAAATCACACGTTCTAACAGTGTTAATGTTCTCTCTATCGAAGGTATATTTCATTAGTTTGATATGAAGAAGAGGGGGCAGGAAATGATGGAGATGATTATTTAAATGAGGAGAATGGACTGAGTGGTGGCCAAATTAGGGATTGCAGTTGGGGCTTTCCAACATTTATAAGAAATCATGTCTTTGTAATTACTTACACAACCTAACAGCCATGTGTTATTTACCCATATGATTCCATTATTTGCCAGGACTATATATGTATCTGGTGGTTGTCTCTGTAGTCATACAAGAGAAATACTTTGACTTGAAATGTTCTCTGATTTACCACCTCTAGGGATGCTTACAGTCACTCCCTCACTGCATACTTAGCCAGGAGGCAATGAAAATAGCCCACCCCAAATGAGACAAAAATTTCCTGGTGAGATAGTCACTGTGATGTTTAATTCGGCAGTTAGCTCTACAATAATAAAGTGCTACAGATGAGGTAATTCAAGGAATTGCAAAGAAGCATACAATAGAGAACAAAGACAGGAAAATGTCAAATCCAGAAAAGAAAAGATATCCAAATTAACTAATCACCACTTAATGGTGTTTCCAAATAATCAGATAGCGAGGAAGAGAAGCCCTCAGAAAAGCTAAGAGAAGCTACTGCTAACAGCTGTACAAAAATTAGCCATTATTCCAAAGCGATAGGGGAGGAGATGCAGCATTACTTCTTATATCTCCGGAAATTGCTCATCAATAGATAATCTCCTATGGCTCTAACTTTAGAGCTCATGATAGTTTAACACTGCCTGCTGCAGCTGTAACTTTCAAGAATCAAGACTGGAAACATACGTTTGCATTTTATTCACGGTAATGCTAAAAGAAAGAAGAAAGATATCAATCATAGGCAATGTAACTACCTTTGCAGCAGTGAGCCCGACGGGGGCATGGGCGATGTGGAGATCTTGTAACAACGACTACCATCCTTCCGCCTTTCAGTCTTGGTACTCTAACCTATCTAGCTAGCCCGAAGGTTGCCTTGAAGTCCCATTTCTGCGCAGCACCATTAATTAGTGAGATGGCTTCTATTCATAAACAACCATTTGCAAAAGCATAGCTAAATGTAAAAACTTTCCAAGCTTTTTTTCACGGTATGCGTGTTAAAAATGCAGAAAGGTTTTCAATATAGGAATTCAAATTGTGAAAGCATTAAGACTCTGTTGTTTATGCAGTAGTTTTCATGTTCTGGTTAAACCGCAACTTTTTGGTGTTTGGTTAGCTGTAGACTATATTTTTAATTACTGGGATCCACAATAACTTATGTTCCAACCATGTGTTAGGTAAAAGCAATTTAAACTTATTTTATGAATTATTTGCTGAACACTAAACATAGCATTGCAGTTTATATAATTTTTTAATTTTATATTATTGAAAATAACCTTTTGGTCTTCTCCTTTTCTTGCTCTCTCTACAATTCTTCCCTCTCTCCAATCTCTCACAGACCTCAATTACTCACCTTTTTTTGTAGTCGATTGGAGATCCAAAAACCTTTGGAAATAATTGAAATCTGTCAATAGATCATTCAGTCTAAAAGAATTTATTTATTTTCCTGTCCTAAACTCAAATCACATGCCAAATCTGCTATCTTCTTCAAGTTTTTTTAAGGTGATGATGCTTCTTCAAAACTCAAACATGCTGAAATTATTATGATTTCAAGGTAATTTTTTTGAGAATTTATTTAAAAATTTTTATGTAACTCAAATTCTCAATATTTGCAATAATCATACCTTTTTTTTAATTTATTTTGTTTTGTTTTGATTCATAAATATTTGCAATAATCATACCTTTTTTTTTTCTAATTTGTTTTATTTTGTTTTGATTCAGAACCAAAGATTTAACATCTTTGTCTCTTGAAAAGAACAACAAATTCCTGATATGTGTTGAGGTAAATCCAATACTATTATATTAAGGCACATCCAACACTAAAGGACATTGAAATTGATGATGATGCTAAAGGTAATGTTCTTAATAATTTATTTCAACATCTTCATGTAACTTAAATTTTCAATATCTGCATGACACGACGAAAAGATTGATGCTTAATAATCTATCTCTTGAAAAGCACAACAAACACCCAATTTCTATTACGGTACATCCTACACCACAAGACTTAGTATTTTTGTTTTTTTCTTCAGGTTACATGTTTTAATGTTTAGATATAATCGAGAGGAAAATGAAGTCATGTCCTTATGTATTTCTTAATACACCACCACTATATATGTCAAAATTTGTATTTTCTAAGTTTAAATTGTTTAAAGATTTAGATTTTTTTGTTTGTAATTTTATAAATTGTGTGCTGCTTTAATATATGATCAATCAACATCTTATAAATACATTAACTTGATTATATGCTTAATGATTTGCTTTTCTTATTTTGTAACTCACTTTTCTAAACTTGCATGAGTTTCTTTCAATTGTTGTTTTTATAAACTTGGTTCTGTGCATGTTTCTTATGTCTTTGTTGCATTGAGTGCTATAAAATTAGTCTTTTTTCTTAAGTTGCGTGTTTTAAGGTTGATATATAACCAGGAAACAATTGAAGCCATGTTGATTAGTACTTAAAAGTGCATTTTTATCATGGTTTTATATCATCATTTTGCACTTGAAGTATCAATAACTCCTTAACTAAAACATGTTTTATAATAATATAAGATACCTTTAATTTATGGTAAATATTTATTTTAAATGCAGGCCTATCAATAATATAAGATACCTATAATTTGTGGTAAATGTCTATTTTTAATGCAGGCCTATCACATAAATGAAAGGATTGATTGATGACTTTAAGAACTTCAATTGCAAGGGCAAATAGATGACCAAAATTAAAAAAGAGATGTCGATGCAATCCAAACCGGAACACTATTCGGTAATTGGGTCATATCTGGAGCTATAGATCTCAGATTTAGGTCTACTTTATATGGATGGAAAGGTAAGACATAGGCCTACAACTTTCATATAGAGCCCAAGATCTAAAAAGGTCATTTTTAAGTCCAAATTATTGCAACAACAAAGAAACCCGAATCTGTCTTCCAGCCCGAGCACTGTTCGGTATTTTGGCCATATCTGGAGTTCTAGAAGTCCAAATGAGAAGCTGTCCTCCAACCCGAGCACTGTTCAGTATTTTGGCCATATCTGGAGTTTTAGAAGTCGAAATGAGTTGAATTATTTACACAAGAAAGCTGAGACAATTGCCTACAACTTTTATGTTTTTGCGTGGCTCCAATTTTGACGTTATCAATGACGTTTTGGACATATAAGAGAAGATAAGGATTGTCACCAAGTCAAGAGTTGGCTACCCACTCATCAATTAGTCATCAAATCAATAGTTCCCAATTTTGGCTTATAAAAGGAGGTATTTGCCATGCATTTAGGCATCTTGGTCTCCAGATCAAGATCATGCTTTTGCTTTCTCTCTTTGTATTTTTTTGTATTGGTTATGCTTTGCTTTCATTAATATCAAGTTTATGTCTTTCATTTCCTTTCCTTTACTTAGTTAACTTTTATCTTGGTTATGTTCTTATTTTGTTTATTTATTTTTCTTTCTTTCATTATGTTTAGTTAAGTTTATTATGTTAAGGTGAAAAGGTTACACTAATGGCTTTACTTAGTTAACTTTTATCTTGGTTATGTTCTTATTTTGTTTATTTATTTTTCTTTCTTTCATTATGTTTAGTTAAGTTTATTATGTTAAGGTGAAAAGGTTACACTAATGGTGTAAGAATAAGTATAGTGTAAACTTAATATGGACTTTAATGTTTGATACTAACATGTTTTCTAGTTGTTATCTTGTTCACTCTTTAATACTTTGCTTATTAAATGACTAATCTTGATTTATGTTGTATAACACTTGGTACAACAAATGCTTGGCACTTTCATAGCCCATACTGTATGGTATAACCGACACCTAAACTTTGAAAGGAACTTGATTTGTTGTTAACATAAGTTATAATCATGAATGCTTGACGAAATTTACAAGTATTAGCATTAATTGAATAAGATGACTAATGTAATCGTGTTAACAATCTATAATCTGATTGGAACCTCCTCTGTGTGTGGTTTCCAATTGAATAATAAGAGTTTATACTATACTTGTTTGACATACCATTAGTGGATCCTCTAACCTTGACATTGTTTGTTATCATTGTTTAATCCTTACGTTAATGTTCCATCTCAAAGTTCTCATCAACTTTTCTTCTTTTTCTTCTTCTTCTTCTTTTTTTTTTATTATTGTTATTATTGTTATTATTATTATTATTGTTGTTGTTGTTATTAGTATTGTTGTTTATAATTTGTATAATTAACCTCCTTGTGGTTCGACCCCGGTCTTGCTGAGTTATTTATTACTTCAACACTCATGCACTTAGGAGAAGACATCAATCTTTTAGTCGTGTCACATAGTTTCTTTTAATTGTTGTTTTAAGAAACTTGGTTTCATCAATATATGTTATTTCTTTGTTGCATTGAGTACTATAATATCACTTTATTTGTTATTAATATTATATTTATTTCATCAACTGTATCAAACACCTTATGTTGTCAAATAGCCATTAGTCATTGCTGTTTTCACATACCAAAACTGCTACTATTATCACAATAAACTAATGTGTTATCAGCGTCTTTTGTTACATTGCCACTAGAAAATTAACCTATTAATTTTATGTTAGAAAAAACATTTTAACCAAGAACATGAAAGATTCTCAATCATAAGATAAGGCTTGTTGGACTAGAGAGGTGTTGAACACATTTTTGTGATATTTGTATCAAAGCAATTGAGAAATATATGCAATCGAAAACATATTTTGACAAAGCTAGTTAGAAATATATTATGAATTGCTTTGAGAAGCTGACTGGCCATGCATTAACGAAAGCACAATTAAAGAATAAGTGGGATGAAATAAAAAAGGACTGGAGAATATGAAAAAAGTTGATTTTCAAAACCAGAGTAGGCTGGAGAACTGAACTTGGTACAATTTTGGCAACTAATGAACGGTGGAAATCTAAAATCAAGGTCTGTTTTTCGTTTTAGTTTGTGTACAATTACAATGAACTGTTTTACTGTTTATTATTACAATCGTTATAATTCATTTATATCTTTAGTTTTTCTTGTTGTAGGACATACAAAGAGCTAGAAAGTTTAGGCATTGACACAACCAAAAGATTGATGTTTTGTCCCAAGTGTAGGAGTGTCAAAGTAATAAATAATCTGACAAGACTGGGGTCGAACCATAGGGAGGTTAATTGTATAAATTATAGATAACAATAACAACAACAACAACAACAATAGTAGTAGTAGTAGTAGTAGTAGTAATAGTAATAAAAGAAGAAGAAAAAGAAGTTGATAAGAA
>NW_011503503.1:0-10240 GCF_000495115.2 Populus euphratica
GGTCGGGGATAGGCTTCCCATCTAGTTTTCTTAAAAACTGGCAAACAGGGTTTTTTTTTAGTCAGATTCCCAAGACTATGCCAAGCATGTTCTTCATGAAAATGGGTTCCTAAGTTATGAATTGCACGATGCTTATCTGGACTATGATGAGACTTAAGAGTCAATAGAAGATTATCTAAAGACTCTCTGTGTTTTGAAATAAATCCCACGTTTTGACAATTTTCATAGTTTTTACGAAATGCATGTGACTCCTTGAATATGGTAGGCCAGTAAAATTCACTTTGTAAGATTTCTACAATCCTCTTTTTTGATGAGAAATGATCCCCACATGCCTTAGAGTAACAAAATTTAATGAAATTACTTACCTCATTGTCGAGAATGCATTTTTGAAATATTTGATCAGGACAATAATTGAATAAGTAAGGGTCATCCCAATAAAAATTTTGCTCGTTGCTCAAAAATTTTCTTTTGTCTTCAATACTCCAATGAGTTGGCAAAAATCCTGAAGCAAGAAAATTGATATTTTTAGCAAACCAAGGCATTGAATTAAGAGAAAGTAGAGATTGATCAGGAAAGTAATCATCGATTGGTGTGATGTCGGGTGTCGAATCTGTTGTCACTTTTGATAAAAGATTCGCATCAACCTTTTCGAGGCCTTTTTCATCCTCGATTTCTTCCTGATTGGTCATGACATGAGAAAATGGAAGTGCTGGCGGAGAATCAGTCGTTTCTTTGCAATTTTCAGATTCAACCCCTTTCTTTCCCTTAGAAATTGACTCATCATCTTTCTCATAAGGTTCAAGAGAGGGTTTTTCAATAACCTTACCACTGCGTAGAGTAGTGACTGATTTGACTTGATCCATGTGTTGGCTTTCGGAACTACTTGCATTTGCATTGTATTGCCCCTTAGGATTTTATTGTGGTTGAGATGGAAACTTACCTTTCTCTTGGAAACTGAGAGCAGATGTGAATTTTGCAAGAGTATCTTTAAAATCTGTTATGCTTTGAGCAAGTTGAGTGTTGATTGTCTCTTGCTTTTCAATGAATGCATACAAAGTTTCCTCAAAATTACTTCTAAGAGGTGGAGCATAAGAAGGTGCATATCCATAAGAATTTTGGAAATTATGGTGTGCTTGAAACGGTGGTTGTGAAGTTTGTGCATTGTTGTTCTCACTCTTCCAACTGAAATTTGGGTGATTCCTCCAACCAGGATTGTATGTTTGGGAGTATGGGTTATGGTTGGCCCTTTGAAAACTGTTTAAAGCATGGGCTTGTTCATGGAGACATTCTTTAAAAGAAGGCAAGGTTGGACAATCGTTGGTTGAGTGTTTATTTGTTTCACAGATTTGACACACAATGTTTTCAATAGATTTTAATTGACCACTCTTTTTTAATTCTAGTGCCTCGACTTTTCTAGCTAAAGATGCAAACTTGGCTTGAAGGGCATGATCTTCCCTAAGGTTGTACATACCTCCACTAGATGTATGAGGTTGAGTTTTACTCGGTGCCTCATATGTACCCGCGGTGTCCCAATTTTGAGCATTTTCAGCTAACAAGTCTAAGTACTTCATTGCTTCATCAGGGTCTTTATCTTCAAAAGTTCCATTGTACATCAATTCAACCATTTGCCTATCTTTAGGTGTTAACCCTTCATAGAAATGTGAAACCAATCTCCATGTTTCAAAACCATGATGAGGGCAAGTACTAAGCAAGTCTCGATACCTATCCCAACATTTGTAAAATGTTTCTCCTGGTTTTTGAGTGAAAGTGGTGATTTGTCTTTTGAAAGAGTTTGTTCTGTGAGATGGAAAAAACTTCTTTAAAAACTGTTGTTGCATTTCATCCCAAGCATGAATGGATCCTGGTCTTAAATTTTGTAGCCATGTTTTAGCTTTATCTTTTAATGAAAAAGGAAAAAGCTTTAATCTGATGGTTTTCATGCTATAATTTAAATTATTATATGTGTTGCAAACCTCCTCAAATTCCCTTAAATGCAAGTATGGATTTTCCAATTCCAAGCCATGAAAAGATGGTAAAAATTGAATAATACCTGGTTTAAAATTAAAATGAAATGCATCAGGAGTAAAAACTATGCATGATGGTGCACTTGTTCTTGTGGGATTCATGTGATCTCTAAGTGTTCTAGCACGGTTATTCTCATTATTTTCATTATGAAGTGATTGATTATCTTCTTCGGCCATATTTTCTGAAAATGATGAGGATATCCTACAAAGTCTACCACTTGATGTACGTGACCACACTCTCATGCACGTATAGGAATAAAATAAAAAAGAAGAAGAAAGCAAAAGAAGGAGGAAGAAAACAAAATAAAAAGAAACAAAATAAAAGAGACAAAGTTATATACAAGAAAAGTGAAAAGAGAAAATAAAATAAAAACTATAATTTATACAAGAACTTACCTCCCCGGCAACGGCGCCAAAAACTTGACACGACGAAAAGATTGATGTCTTCTCCCAAGTGACTAAAATATTGATGTCTTCTCCCAAGTGCAGGAGTGTCGAAGTAATAAATAACCCGGCAAGACCGGGGTCGAACCATAGGGAGGTTAATTGTACAAATTATAAACAACAATTATAAAACAACAATAACAACAACAACAATAGGAATAATAATAATAATAATAATAATAATAGTAGTAGTAGTAGTAGTAGTAGTAGTAGTAGTACTAATAATAATAATAATAATAATAATAATAAAGAAAGAGAAGAAGAAGAAGATGATGAGAACTTGAAGATGGAAAATTAATGTAAGGATTAAACAATAATAATAACAAATGTCAAGGTTAGAGGTTCCACTAATGGTATGTCAAACAAGTATAGTATAAACTCTTATTATTCAATTGGAAACCACACACAAAGGAGGTTCCAATCAGATTATAGATTGTTAACATGATTACATTAGTCATCTTATTCGATTAATGCTACTACTTGTAAATCTCGTCAAGCATTCATGATTATAACTTATGTTAACAACAAATAAAGTTCCTTTCATAGCTCAGGTGTCGGTTATACCATACAGTATGAGCTATGAAAGTGCCAAGCATTTATTGTACCAAGTGTTATACAACATAAATCAAGATTAGTCATTTAACAAGCAAAGTATTAAAGAGTGAACAAGATAACAAATACAAAACATGTTAGTATCAAACATTAAAGTCCATATTAAGTTTACACTATACTTATTCTTACACCATTAGTGTAACCTTTTCACCTTGACATAACTAACTTAGCTAGACATAATGAAAGAAAGCAAAATAGATAAACAAAATAAGAACATAAAAGTTAACTAAGTAAAGGAAAGGAAATGAAAGGCATAAACTTAATATTAATGAAAACACAAGATAAAAGTTAGCTAAGTAAATGAAAGGAAATGAAAGGCATAAACTTGATATTAATGAAAGCAAAGCATAAACATTACAAAAAATACAAAGAGAGAAAGTAAGAGGATGATCTTGATCTAAAAACCAAGATGCCTAAATGCATGGCAAATGCCTCCTTTTATAGGTCAAAATTAGGAACTATTGAGTTGATGACTAATTGATGAGTGGGTGACCAACTCTTGACTTGGTGACAATCCTTATCTTCTCTTGTCTGCCCAAAACGTCATTGATAACGTCAAAATTGCAGCCACTTGAAAACATGAAAGTTGTAGAAAATTGTCTCAGCTTTCTTGTGTAAAACATTCAGCTCATTTGGACTTCTAGAACTCCAGATATCGTCAAAATACTAAACAGTGCTCGGGCTGGAGGACAGATTCGGGCTTCTTTGTTGTTGCTACAATTTGGACTTGAAAATGGCCTTTTTAGATCTTGGGCTCCATATGAAAGTTGTAGGCCTATGTCTTACCTTTCGATCTATATAAAGTAGACCTTAATCTGAGATCTATAGCTCCAGATATGACCCAATTACTGAACAGTATTTCAATTTGGATTGCACCGACATCTCTTTTCTAATTTTGGTCATCTTTTTGCCCTTGCAATTTAAGTTCTTAAAGTCATCAATCAATCTTTTCATTTATGTGATAGACCTGCATTTAAAATGAACATTTACCACAAATTAAAGGTATCTTATATTATTAGATATATTATTGTAAAACATACTTTAGTTAAGGAGTTATTGATACTTCAAGTGCAAAATGATGATATAAAACCATGATAAAAATGCACTTTTAAGTACTAATCACACCCCCCAACCAGCTTATTACTAGTCCCTAGTAATCAAAGCATTAAAATAGAAGACCTACTCACTATGATATTGCAATTAAATGACCTCTTCCAACTTCCTATAATAGTTAACTTATAATTCAAGATAAGTTTCATCAATTAAAAATAAATATAATTTTAAAAAATCTAATACAAACCCTAACATGTACAAATAATAAATCTACACAACAAATTTGTAAGTGAAAGAACTATAATCCAAGTAAACACCCAAACAAAATACATATACTACAAAAAAAAAATATACAAAGAAATCAACAATTTAAAACTAAGTTCAAATAAAAAAGGATAGATTTGTTTACTTAAAGTGAAAAATCTTTAATAAAATTTAAATCAAAACACAAATACTGATAAATTAAGTATTGTGGTGACCAAATTTGTCGAATGAGGTTAAATTATGTTGAGATTAGGGGTTGACTATTTGTTGCATAATAAATGTATAAGAAAGAAAGAGAAATAAGGGAGGGGGAGAGAAAGGTTAATCACTAAATCATAAATTAAATATCACCGATGACATTATCGATAAAATTGTTTCGTCAATAACTCCGTTGATCATTTTGTCGATAAAAATGATCACTTCACTCTATGATTTGCGTTCTTGAATCCGACTATAATACCCTCTATCGTTCCCTCGGTACATATCGAACAGTGTTTTTATTGGTTTTTATTGATAAATATAAGGATGAAAAATTCTTCTGTCAATAAAGATCATCACAAGATACCAAAGTAATTTTTCTATTGATGTTTTTGTTTGTATTTTTTTAATTTTCTAGTTGTGTGATTTAAGCTTAAAGTCCTTATAGACCAAATGTCTAGGGTCCTTTTCCTCTAACAATTTTGATGCCTTTATGGGACCATTTGAAAACCTTGTAATCTTTCAATATGACATATGACATGACCAAAAGATTGATGTCATCTCCCAAGTATAGGAGTGTTGAAGTAATAAATAACTCAACAAAACTAGGGTCGAACCATAGAAAGGTTAATTGTATAAATTATAAATAATAATAATACTATAACAATAATAATAATAATAATAATAACAGTAGTAGTAGTAGTAATAATAATAATAATAATAATAATAAAGAAGGTTAATGTGAAGATTAAATAATGATAAAAATAAATGTCAAGGTTAGAGGAACTATTAATGGTATTTTAAACAAGTGTAGTATAAACTCTTTTTATTACTCAACTGAAAACCGCACACAAAGGAGGTTTTAATCAGATTATAAGTTGTTAACTAACACGAGTAAAAGATTGATGTCTTTTCCCAAGTGCAGGAGTGTCGAAGTAATAAATAACCCGGCAAGACTGAGGTCAAATCACAGGGAGGTTAATTATACAAATTATAAACAACGATATAAACAACAACAACAACAACAACAACAACAACAACAACAACAATAATAATAATAATAATAATAATACTAATAATAATTGTTGTAGTAGTAATAACAACAACAACAACAACAACAACAACAACAATAATAATAATAATAAAGAAAGAGATGGAGAAGACGAAGAAGAAGATGAGAACTTTGAGATGAAATATTAATGTAAGGATTAAACAATGATAATAACAAATGTCAAGATTAGAGGATCCACTAATGGTATGTCAAACAAGTATAGTATAAACTCTTATTATTCAATTGAAAACCACATACAAAGGAGGTTCCAATCACATTATAGATTGTTAACACAACCCCCAAGACTGCCTCCCCCATACACTAAATGAATCTTTCTCTCAGCTAGCACTTGACCAAGATGATTTGCTGATTCTAAAAACTCCTTTTCTTTCCTAGGACTAGATCCACCAAAAACACAAATATTTCTTATATGATGACCTGAGGAACTTGCCATTTCTACACACTTCTATAGTTTTTGAATGTATGGGTTGAGTAGAAATGAAAGGAAGGAAGAGAGGGTTTTATAGATGAGAAATTAGAAAGGCAATCATAACACCTATATGTAGGCCAACTGGAGTCTCACACACTCTCTCTCTCTTTTTATTTATTTATTTATTTACTTTTTGAAAAAGCATGTGTATGTACAGGTAGTTGTGATTGTGGCTCACATCTTCCCTTGGTTTTACGTCCAAGAACGACTTAAACGCCCTCTATGGGTCGGGGATAGGCTTCCCATCCAGTTTTCTTAAAAACTGGCAAACAGGGTCTTTTTTAGTCAGATTCCCAAGATTAAGTTGATCATGTTCTTTATGAAATAGTGGCCATAAATCATGAATTACACGATGCACATCTCCACTAGGATGCGTCTCAAGAGTCAATAGAAGATTATCTAAAGACTCCTTACTCAGGCCATCCTTAATGAATTGTATTTTATCTTCACGGTTTATACTCCTTACTCAAGCCATCCTTAATGAATTGTATTTTATCTTCACGGTTTATAGATACCATTCCTAAAGAACGACATTGTGTATTACAAGTCCATCTAGCACATCGATGACAGACATCCAGTCGTTTTGCACGACGCTTCTTTGCAAATGACAGACTTTCAGTCGTTTTGCACGACGTTTCTTTGCAAAGGTGCTTTTACATGTTCCACGCATGTGTGAAATGAAGGAGTTAGAGGACTCACCTGATAATCGAACCTTTGCTTCAATTAACCAGCGAATATCTTCAAGAATTCTATGATTCATTAACAATCTCAATCTTGCACATCTAGCATGGTAAATTTTTGTAATCGCATTCTGAGGCAGAGTGGGAAAATACTTTTTCAATTTTTCAAGATTAGTGTCCATTTTCAAATGAGAATTGGAAGAGAGATTCAAAGAATTGCACAAATATATACACAGATATCAGTAATTGTGGGAAACTGAAAGAACCGACTTAAGTCATGGAGTACCGTTATCCGCCATTTGACCGGGGTGAGAGAAACTAGCAAAAATCACTCAAAAAGAAACACAAAAATAATGTGAGAAAAACAAAATAATCAACCTTTATCTACAAGATCATTCAAACCAGTTGATTCATTTTCACTAGGAAAATTATCAAAGTAAGCTTTCAAACGATGTCCATTTTCCTTAAAATCGTTGTCATTCATTGAATTCTGAATATCACAGGCCCCATAAGGATTGGTCCATCTTAATCGTAGCTCTTTAGGGAATGCATAGAGTTGAGAATTATAAAACAAAACTTTTTGACCAGTATCAATCTTTTGACAATTTTCACAAATTTTGCAGAATGCATGCGTGTCCTTGAACATGGTGGGCCAATAAAATCCATTTTGAAAGATTTTTGCAGCTGTCTTTTTTGACGAGAAATAACTTCCGCATGCTTCAGAATGACAAAGTTTAATGACACTACTTACCTCATTGTCGGGAATGAATCTTTGAAATATTTGATCAGGATAATATTTGAATAAGTTAGGGTCATCACAATAAAAGCTCTTCACTTCGTTCAAAAACTTTTCTTTATCTTGAGTACTCCAATCAGCTGGCAAATCTCCTAAAGCAAGAAAATTGATATTTTTATCATACCAAGGCATTGGACTAAGAGAAAGTAAGGATTCGTTAGGAAAGTAATCATCGATTGGTGTGATGTCAGATGTCGAATCTATTGTCATTGTTGACAAAAGATCAACATCAATATTTTCTGTGCGTTTGTTATCCGTGATTTCTTCCTCAGAATAAATCATTTGCAAATCTTCAGATTCATCCAACTCATTTTTACTTAAAGTAGATTCAAGTTGATCATAAACTAATTCGTCAATATGATCTACTTCTTGTAAATCATTATCATCTCCAGGTTGCTTGTAAATGTTGAAAATATTCATCTCCAATGTCATGTTTCCAAATGATAGCTTCATCAGTCCATTCCTACAATTAATCAATGCGTTAGAGGTTGCAACAAACGGACGTCCTAAAATAACAGGAAATGAATTACATGCTTCAACAGGTTCTGTGTCCAAGACAATAAAATCCACAGGATAAATGAATTTATCGACTTGTACTAACACATCTTCAATTATTCCTCTAGGCACTTTTACAGATCTATCGGCAAGTAAAAGAGATATAGAAGTTGGTTTTAACTCACCTAGATTGAGACTTTGAAAAACTGAATATGGAAGTAAATTCACACTAGCTCCAAGATCAAGTAAGGCTCTTTCAATTTTATGCTCTCCAATAAAGCAAGAAATTGTAGGACAACCAGGGTCTTTATATTTCAAAGCAAAGAAATTGTAGGACCAATAAAGCAAGAAATTGTAGGACAACCAGGGTCTTTATATTTCAAAGCATTATTATTCTGAAGAATAGCACTTACTTGTTCGGCTAGAAAGGCTGTCTTTTTCACATTCAGTTTCCTCTTCACAGTGCATAGATCTTTCAAAAATTTAGCATAGGAAGGAACCTGTTTAATAGCATCCAACAAAGGTATATTGATCCTTACCTGTTTGAAAATTTCAAAAATTTCAGAGTTGTGATTGACTTTCCTTTGTTTGGTCATGGCTTGAGGAAATGGAAGTGCTGGCGGTGAATCAGTCGTTTCTTTGCAATTTTCAGATTCATCCCCTTCCTTACCCTCAGAGATTGACTCATCATCTTTCTCATAAGGTTCAAGAGAGGGTTTTTCAATAACCTTACCGCTGCGTAGAGTAGTGACTGATTTGACTTGATCCATGTGTTGGCTTCCGAAACTACTTGCATTTGCATTGTATTGCCCCTTGGGATTTTGTTGTGGTTGAGATGGAAACTTACCTTTCTCTTGGAAACTAAGAGCAGATGTTAATTTAGCAAGAGTATGTTTCAAATCTGTCATGTTTTGAGCAAGTTGAGTATTGATTGTCTCTTGCTTTTCAATGAATGCATGCAATGTTTCCTCAATATTTCTTCTAGGAGGTGGACCATAAGGAGGTGCATATCCATGAGAATTTTGGAAATTATGGTGTGCTTGAAACGGTGGTTGTGAAGTTTGTGCATTGTTGTTCTCACTCTTCCAATTGAAATTTGGGTGATTTCTCCAACCAGGGTTGTATGTTAGGGAGTATGGGTTGTGGTTGGACCTTTCAAAACTGTTTAAAGCATGGGCTTGTTCATGGAGACATTTCTTAAAAGAAGGCAAGGTTGGACAATCATTGGTTGAGTGTTCATTTGTTTCACAGATTTGACACACAATGTTTTCAACAGATTTTAATTGACCACTCTTTTTCAATTCTAGTGCCTCGACTTTTCTAGCTAAAGATGCAAACTTGGCTTGAAGGTCATGATCTTCCCTAAGGTTGTACATACCTCCACTAGATGTATGAGGTTGAGTTTTACTCGGTACCTCATATGTACCCGCGGTGTCCCAATTTTGAGCATTTTCAGCTAACAAGTCTAAGTACTCCATTGCTTCATCAGGGTCTTTATCTTCAAAAGTTCCATTGCACATCAATTCAACCATTTGCCTATCTTTAGGTGTTAACCCTTCATAGAAATGTGAAACCAATCTCCATGTTTCAAAACCATGATGAGGGCAAGTACTAAGCAAGTCTCGATACCTATCCCAACATTGGTAAAATGTTTCTCCTGGTTTTTGAGTGAAAGTGGTGATTTGTCTCTTGAAAGTAGAAATCTGAAACCAATCTCCATGTTTCAAAACCATGATGAGGGCAAGTACTAAGCCAAGTCTCGATACCTATCCCAACATTGGTAAAATGTTTCTCCTGGTTTTTGAGTGAAAGTGGTGATTTGTCTCTTGAAAGAGTTTGTTCTATGAGATGGGAAAAACTTCTTCAAAAATTGTTGTTGCATTTCATCCCAAGCACGAATGGATCCTGGATTTTTATCATGGTTTTATATCATCATTTTACACTTGAAGTATCAATAACTTTCAAAACCATGATGAGGGCAAGTACTAAGCCAAGTCTCGATACCTATCCCAACATTGGTAAACTGTTTCTCCTGGTTTTTGAGGGAAAGTGGTGATTTGTCTCTTGAAAGAGTTTGTTCTATGAGATGGGAAAAACTTCTTCAAAAATTGTTGTTGCATTTCATCACAAGCG
>NW_011503445.1:0-10625 GCF_000495115.2 Populus euphratica
ACAAGCTAGTGATAAAATCAACAATCTTAAAGCAAAATGGTTACAGTAACTAAAAGAATAAACATTATTCTTAAGAACAAAAGTATATTTTCTTAGTTTTGATATGATAAATGTTCCAGAATTAAAAAGATGTTTTTGTAAATAATAGAGATTTTTATAAATTATTTATGGTTCAGGAGGTATTTATAACATTTGAACATTGTTGTTTTACTAGAGTGGAGGGCTAAAAGGTTATTTTCTCCTGATAACATTAACTTGGTCTATTTACTTTATTTTCCTTTGATTTTTTTGTTTTAACCTATCAAGTAGATAATGTCACGCTAAAGTAACTCCCACCACATGATTTAAGTTAAAACTTAAATCATGATTTTTCATATTTAAATTGTTATACTAAGTTAATGACAATGCCAAAAAAAATTAATAATTTTAATATTATTTTTTTACATTCCAAAAAAATTGATGAAAAAAACTAAAACAATAAACCAGTAAACTTCTAATTTAAACTAACATGAAGCTATGATAAATGTATAGCCTTTCACAATTAAAAATGGCCTAATTGGTGTTTATGTTAATGGTTTTTTTCTTCTTCTTTTTTGGGTATTCATGGATAATTCCTTTTCTTATTATATAGTAAAACTAAATATCTCCGATTTAAATCTTAAATAAACTATAAATCCACACTCAAATTAGAGGGTTCACAAGAAAAATTCTTTCATATTTATTTATTTTTCTATTCGAACCTAATTATAATTACACATAGATATTCAAATCTTCAATTTTACAAACTAGGCCAAAATTAACCCTGGTATGCAAATCTAAATCTTGGTTGTTGGCAAGCCTTGAATTAGCAATTGGAATCCACCATACATCAAAATGTTAGCAATATCTTTGCTAATCCAAGGCTCAATTGGCAAGTAGAGCACATAAACATTACCATATATGAAAGCATTTATTTTCTTGTTACAAAATTAATAATGACTCTAATACAGATATTTAATCATCATTTTGTATTTGATTATTATCATATACCCAAACTTAGGGAAGTTTTTTAATCATAGAGTTATTTTTTAACCAATGTTCACATACTAATATATAACAGTTTTTGAGAACTAAATTTAAAGAATATTTGCAATTCATAAAGGATGTGTTAAATGAAAAAAAAATAGTATATGATTATTGTTAAAAAAAAGACTGAGATGAGAATATAATAAACATATCTTTGTGTCATTTATGTTATGAAAAATAAAAGTTTATTTTAAAATTATATAAAACAAATTTATTTTTTAATTTGAGCTCAATACATGGTTAAATCCAAAGATGTTGGGTTTGGTAGCTCGTCGGACTCACATCTAACTAAATCCAAAAATGTTGTATTATCACTCTGTCTTTAAACCTTCTAAACAATGACATAAACTTAAAATTATTCTTTAAAACATATTCATTCTTTAGGATGTTTGTTGACAACCAAACTTAATAATTATTAAAGAGAAAGTTAAAATTATATTTGTTTTGCAATAATATTTATGAGGTTTTGAACAATAATTTTTTTCAATAATGAATTTTTAGAATTATAGTTAGTTCAGATTAAATGATTTGATATCATGTAGTTAAAATTTAATTAAAATGAAAGATTTTGTAATACCCTAATATGCCATCAAAATAGAACTAAAAGATATATCGAGTGTAGTTATTTATTTTTAATTGAGTAAATAATGTTATGTTGAGGTGTGAAAGATTTAAAATAATATAAATAGTTTTATTTTTTTTTGAACTCTGGGTAAATTACTTTAACTATCATTATTATTATTATTTAAAGCTCACTTTATTTCTTTCATGTAGTAATTATGTTTATTGAGTTTACTTCCTTGTTTGATGGTTATATCATACTGTTGTGATGTCGTGGTCGCACAAATTAATTACCCTAGCTTAAAACACAACACACAAGATAGTATAGAGCAAGCAAGGGGTCGATCCCACAAGGAAGATTTAGTTCAGATTTTTATGCTATACGTTATGCAATTGGGGGGTTTTGATTTGTGATGATCTAAACTATGGAAGAAATTAAACTAGCAAACAAAATCAATTGAAATCGAAATTTATCAAGAAAACAAACCTTGGTTGCAAGCACACATCCACCAATGGAAATTAGAACCGATCCTTGAAACAAAACTACAATTTATATTCTGAATTTTTATCTTTTCTTAATGTTGGTTAATTAACGGATCCGCCGTATAATTAACCCTAACCAACAAATAATCACAATGTCCGCATTAATGATTTAGTTCAATGGCAGCCCTAAGAACTAGATATTTGAGTGTTTTCCCTAAGTTTAATAATGTAGTTCCGCCACAATTATCAAGCTTAGTTGCTTCACAAGTTCATACATCACAACTCCGGTTTTGATATCAAACTTAGCAATAAATTGTTCACAATAATAACTTAGAGTTCCGCTCTAGCAATTATCAACAACAATCATAGAAAATATGCATAGGAAAACAACCATACTTATTCATAATATAAACTGAAAATAAAAGGAAGAATAAATCTCACGGTTCTTGAAATTCGAAGGTTTGTTGTGTCCTTACAACCAAGAAAAGAGCTTAGCCTTGCATAACCATTGAACAACTACTCTTAAAGAATGAAGAGAGCATGATTTTTTGGGTTTGTAGAGGAGAGAATTTGTGTTTCTTCACTTCTGGCTGCTGCCCCCCTTCTCTCCTCTCTCTCTTTCTTTTTATATGCTAAGAAACCCTAGTTCCTAATTTACAAAGTAGTCCTCCCTTAAGTTGACAATTGACATTTAAGTACTTCTATAACTATTTTCCCTAAAAAAAAAAATAGCCTTGCATGAAATCTTCAAACTCTGACTTAGAGGAGCTAAATTGCTGATATAAAAACTTGGATGACGGTTTAGAAGCTTCGAAACGTAATTTGGACTCATTTCTTCACGAAACCTGATTGCTGGCAGAATTCATTTGTCATCTTTGAAAAATCATATCTCCCTCATATGACTTCTTTTTGGGATGAAATTTGGAGAGTTTATATTCCTTTGAGTCAGGAATCCAACAAAATTGAGTTTTCATAAATTGGACTTCTATAGCTCCAGATATTGAATTTTGAATAGACAAAGGTCAACAGTGGCAGAATGCGAGATTTGACTTTGAAGGATGTGATTTCCATGATCTTCCTCTTTTTATTTTTCTTGCATTTCATTTCCAGAAAGGTATGGATGTTAGCTTTTTATTTCCACTAGAATCACTTCATTTTGATCTTTAGAACTCACGTTCTGCACAAAACATTGACTAAACGTCAAATCTGCCAATTATCTCCAATTTACTCCTTTTTGCATTTTTCATCCAAAAGTGCCTTCAAAACATAAAACAAAGAATATCAAGGCATTTTACATATAAAACATGGACAAAACATTAGGTAAATATGGGTGAAACTATCGAATAATATGGTTACATCACATACTACTATATGATATAACAAAAATTTATATTTGTATTTGCTTGATAGTTTAATTTTTTAAATTGAGTGGGTTTTAACTTATATGTATATGATTTTTTTTATTTTTGAAAGAAAAAGTTCTTTGGAAAAAATGGGCATGGATCTTATATATAGAGTTCACTAATTTGTGTGGATTTTCACTTCTAAAGTTTGAATAAAATCATTTATTTAATCTATGTTTTTGTGTTAATTATATAGTTTCATTTATGTGTTAAAATTTATTCAAGTAATACCTTATTTTTATCGATTTTTGTCCTATTTAAATGCTTAAATAGTATTATTATTGTATCTTATTTTCAATAAACTCTTTTTTATAATTCTTACTAGTTGTACTCATTTTTATCATGCTATCCATGTTCTAGTTGTTAATTCTTTCACCGTTAATTTTTTTATTTTTAGATTTATGAAAGTTCTTGTCAAATTTTAAAAACATAAAATGGAATCCATTAAACAAACCGTGGATTTTAAATTGATGTAAAACTCACTATTTTCAATAAATTTGGAATTATATATTTTCATTTTTCTTTGGTATTTTTCAAAGAGAATCACAAAAATAAATTATAGAAATAACAAAGGAAGAGAGGGAGAGAGAGAGTCAACAAACACTCTCCTCACTCGCTCCTCAATTCATGTCTTAAAGTGTGTGCTAACAACTCACTCTATAACGTAAAGAGAATCTATCATATCACTATTATGTATAACAACTCCTCTCTCCATGTGTAGTGGGTCCACACTACTTCTATCTTCCATGTTATCTATAACATATTTTTTGCTATCTTAACTCTCAAAGCATAAATGCAACAAGATTTAACAACTAACCAAGCTTAGTCATGGATGGTAAAAGAATCTAAAGAGTTAGGGAAAATTTAAATTATTGTGTTAAGATGAAAATCTTATTTACCGATTGAGATCTTACACGGCCTGACTAAAATTGCAAGAAATCCACTTGATTTAATACATAAAAGCTGAGACTTTATATGCCATAGAAGAATTGTCTCAACATTATCACCAAATGATAAATACAATATCCACTTGACATGTATAGAACTTTCATTTGGATTTGATTTACATTTTTCATGATCCAAGCAATGAATACTCGTATTTATAATGAGTATATGCATGCATATAGGTTTATAGTTATTTTTTTTTCAAAAAATAACACAATAAAGAGGTTCTTAAATCCTTGTTTAATGAAGCCTTAATCAAATTATCATACTTAAAATGATGTGTTCAAATAATTAAGTTTTTTTTTTCAATCTTCTCTTAAAATTAAACTCACTAATTAGTAAATTTTTATTTTTGTGTTTCAGTATATTTTTCAAATTAATTTTCACTAGAAAAAAAATTAAATTAACTTTTAGATATTTTTAAACCATTTTAATGTTTTCTCAATCAAAAAATATTTTAAAAAAAAATCATTCATCATAATACCAAATATATATTCAATCAAATTGCTTAAAGATTTTAATTAGAGTTTTAAGGGTATGGTTAATAGCTTTTTAAAAAGGATTTGTATCCATAAGTATTTGAATTGGACGAATTATAGATCCATTATATGTTCATCACAAACAAAAAACAATCTATGTTTTTTTAATTAAATCTTGAAATAGGATATGTGTTCCTCCATCTTCTAATGCAAAAGCAAAATAATAAGATAATTTCATATATAATTACGTGATATTTGAAGATTAAGACCCTAACGGTAGTACTTAGACTCTTGAGGTAGCAAATTTTAGATGGTGCTCGGTACCAAGATTAAAAAGAAAATTGAAGAGGGAGGCAATTAAATATTAATTTTATTTTCATTTTAATAAGCGATTACATTACAAGGTTGTGCCTTTAAAGTTTGCTCGAAAGTATTTTTTTTTTTTTAATTTTAAAAAAAAAAAAAAAAAAAACGAAGATGGAGAAAAGAAAAGGAATGTTGCTGGGAGAGTAAAATTTACTCTTCGAAAAATAATAAGAATGTGGCCCAAGCCCACAATTCTCCACTTCAATCCTAGGCCTTACAACCCCAATGTGGGCCGATAAACAAGCCCAGATTACAGACACTATTTTCAACCGTCAACAAGAGTTGAAATAAATAAGGTTTTAAATAATATAAAACTTCAAATGTAACTCAGAAATGTGTGTTAAGATTATATAGGAAGATTAACTTACACACAAGACTTGAAATCGAGCATGAAAATAAGACTTAAAGCATATAAGTTATATGAGCATGAAGTCAACTCCTAGGGATTTATTTTATTACTTCTTATTTATTTTTCACATTCTTAACTAATTGTCATATTAGCTCAAACGTCTATTCAACTTGCTCTGAAAGTCAAAGACACATTGAAGGGGAAAGGAGTAAAACGAAGAATATGAAGCCAAGAGGAAAAGAGAGGAAATTCTCCAAAATTTAGTAGTGTGCCTTCGAGTTATTAAAGTTGCCGATATGTCAATTCAATAGTTTATTAACTTGATATTTTATTTTAAATTAAACTTATAAAAATTGATTTTGATTTAAATGAAAACTTGATTTGATTTTAAAAATTATTATTATTGATTTAAATGAAAACTTGATTTGATTTAAAAAATTATTATTATTTTAAATAATATTATTTTAAATTAACTAGAATTAACTTAAATTAACATGACAAATCTTATCCCAAGTGTTAATAATTTTGATTTCAATGATATATATATGAAATTTGAAAACTCAACAATAAATTGAATTCATGCGTTTGTGGTGATTTCATAAATAAGATTTTAGTAAAATTAGAAAGCCATAATCTATAAAATTGAATGCCACAAGTAATCCTCTTGTTGGAGTTGAAATTATTATTATTTGTAATTTTGCTAAAATATTTGGTCTATTTCTTTTTCTTTCTGTCTTTTCACATTAAGATCCAAATTTATTGATGATTCATAATTGTGGAAGTTACAGCACATCACAGGTAATAATATTTTGAAGGGCAAGAGTCGAGCTTATTGGTACCTTTGTTTTCTTTTCCTTTTTTCACAAAAGAAAGGAAATAGAAAAAACATGGTTATTAAATCTTTACCCCGTCTAAAAATTGGGTTATTGGCTGAGTTTATGGAAGTTAATTCAAATTAATATTATTATTTTAAGTTAAATTAGATTTAACTAATCAAATCACAAGTTAACTGTATAATCAATCAAGTCATATTAACCATAACTTTTATTAAATTTAATTTCAGATTTGATATAGGTAGAAGGCCACAAGGATTGGTCATTATTTTGATCTACCGAACTATATTTTAGAGGTGTTTTAAAGTATAGTAGACTAGTAGCAATTGTTTTTTAAAATATTTTTATTTAAAAATATATAAAAAAATATTTTTATAAAAAAAATTATTTTTGATATTGACATATCAAAATAATAAAAATATATTAAAAAAAACATGATTTTCAAATGAGTCCTCAATCAACCATTTAATAACTTTAGGGAAAACTAAGCCATGATATGAGCTAAACCATAGGAATCTGAACAGAAGAAAAGAATAATATGCATGCCAAATGTGTTAAGGAATCTCAAAAGAAGAGTCCCTCTTCCAGAAAAAAAAAACTGGTCAAGCAAAGCACCAGTAGAAACACTATCTGTTTTTAATTGCATGTTTTGTTAGCACTGAGCTTTTAAATTATAAAAATTTCTCATTAGTTGACTAAAAGGCAATGGTTCTTAGAGATGATTTAAATGATTAAGAAATGAAAGAGCGTCGTCAAACAATAAACATATCTTTTACGAGTTCCAGTCTTGCTTTCTTTTTAAAAATAAAAAATAAAAAATAAGAAGAAAATTGCATCTAAAACCTAGTGGATTTCTCGCTGGATAAAAAAAAAAATCTGTATAACACCTACCACAACTTTACCTTCTTCTTTAAGATAGAGCCAGCTTACACGGGTACATTAATTAACAAAAAAAAAAAACTAAAAGAGAAATTAATTTTATTATATTTTTCCTTACATGACTATTCCTTTGAATAGTACTTTTTCTTCTTTGTTTTTTTTTATTTTAATTATACCTTTTAATGTTATGATTTTTAAAAATTTAATTTCATAAAAAAAAAATAATTTACTCTTCATGAGACCATTCAATCTCATTATTGAACCACGAGTTTAATTGGTTGACTTAAATATATTTTTTTAATTAATTTTTTAATATTAAATTGATTAAAAATTAAATTTCATGATTTATTTCAATTTAAAATAAGGTTATTATTATTTTATAACTCAGGTCATAGATTTAGTTGTTTAACTTAGATTGATTTAAGTTGTCTTTTATATCTATTTTAATTAAATTTTTTAATTTTTTACTATTCATTGGAATTGTTTTATTTCTCCTTTGACATTTTTTTAATCTATTTTTTTAATTTAAATTATATATTTCAATATTGAAATTATTGTGGATTGGGTTATGAATACCCCTCCTTACAAAAATACTATTTATTGAGTTTGAATTTCATCTTGATATTTTTTGTAAAAAATATTCTGTTTGTTTATACTGTAAACTATATTTCAAATTTTTGCTTATTTAACTCCTTTTGCTTCTTCTTTTTTCAAGTATTACTTGGACAATATTTGTGCTTTAATGATCTAGTTTATTTGTTTTTAATTTGTTTTTCACAGCCAATAAAATTATTATTGACAAATATTATTTTATTTTTATGATTAATAAAAATCTTGTTGAGTTCGATCAATTGAAATAACTAAAAAACTAATGCTAAATTCAATTAAAGTTTTATCTTGCTGTGAATCCTCAATGATTAAATATGATGCATTTGTTAATTTCAGATTTTTTTAATCATATTCATGCGTTGTATTTATTTAAATATGTTTTATATTATTTTTATTTTATAATTTATTAAAAAATGCATGTTTCTAGAAAATAATCAGAGAAATTATATCTTAATGGAAAAAAATTTGTACAATTTATATGAAAAACTTGGATAGATTTCATGTTTTTAAAAAATAAAAAACCACATGATAAAAGAAATAAGATAAATTATAACATTTTCATATTTGAGTATGGGATGAAGTATTATCTGATCAAAAAATTAAAGAGATTGAAGGTTTGAATGTGTTGGTAAAAAAATTAGGTTTGAATGTGTTGGTAAAAAAATTAAAGGTAAGCTTGTGAAATGATTGTAATCAATATTGATTTAGTTTAATAAAAGAACAAAAATATTTCAAGAAAAGTCTAGAATTAATATATATTGAGACAATAAATATATACTATATATAAATAAACTTGTAAACATATACATTACAAAGACTAAAATACATAAAAGTTTAAGCATGCGTATTAAACATATATTCAAAGAAGCTTAGGAAAGTGAAAAACAATCCAAATATGCATATTAAATAACTAATAAATAAATAAATAAATAATTACTTGTTGAAATACTTTAAAATTAGCCTATTGTTATTATGAATGAATTATTTGTTTTAAAAACTTTATTGCTCCTTTATTAGCATGAATGATATTTACAATAAGTTTTTAAAGATTTCAACAATATCATCTTAGTTTAAATACAAACAAGGTATTTAAATAAAAAAAATATATAATTCAAGTATTTCTCAACAACATGAACTTTTGGTGGTGAAAAACTAAAGGTTAAAATGAAATCAAAGAAAATATTAAGATATAAAGTAAAAAAATACATAAAAGTATGAAAAAACAATTTTAAAACTCCCCCTTCATCCCCTTTTTATAGCGGGTTTTGCTTTTTATAGTTGGTTTTGAAGACTAAAAAGTTAAAAAAAATTAATTCTAATAATAGTCATAAATAATTATCACTATCATCAACCTTTAACTAATTACCATGAATTATGAATTAAATATGAAAATAGTGGTCGTAAATCTAAACTTTTAAATTGAAAAAATTACTCAATTTTTTATAAAATTTTTGAAAAATACTGTTAATAATTATTCATAGAATGGTCTTGACAAAATAATAAGCTGGAAGAAATAATTTTTCATGAATCAAATCCAACTTAAATTTCAATTGAAAAATAAATTTTTGTGATCCAAGATACTAATTTACAATAAAACTCAAACTCAAACTTAGATCTAAGCATGAGCCGAGGCATGAGTGTGTGTGAGTTTAAATCCACTTTGCTTAGAATCTTTCCTCTATAAAAACTTGGATGTCTTGTAGGTCAAGTTTTAACTTTTAAGCTTTTCACTTTATAAACACCAAAATGTTTTTTTTTTTCTATGTAGGATAAAGTTATTTTAGAACATCTTAGATTTTACTAAAACATGTCAACCAATAATTCTTTAAAATTAATTTTTCATTCATCTAAAATTCATATAAATTATACTAATGTTTTATATCAAAGAGCTTATACTAAAAATTAAATTCCATCAAAATTTTAACTCAAGTAGTGAGTTGTCTCACTTTTAATTTGGCCTCAAATATGTTCATTAATCATATCTTAATAAATTTTCCAACAATCCCATACATTAATGAAAATTGTTTGGCTAGTTTGAAAATGACTTAAAAAATTATTGGGAGATACTAATTTTGATGATTACTACACCAGGATAGTTAGCTTTTAACTTTGAGTTTTTCTTAGTGAAATACTATCAGATTTACTCACCTAAATAATAAATGTGATGTATTGAACTATTCAGTCTTTTGTGTAAATCAAGATAATAATAGTTATATAGTTCTTTATCTAAAAATTTTAATTTGTTCTCACTACTGTGTTCATTTTCACCTTGAACAACTCTTGAATTTATGAATGCTTTAGACAATTCAATCTTTTTTGAAATTCTCAAAGAAACAATCACATTTCTCACTCATGTAGGTTATCTTTCATTAATTTTTTTTATTATACTTTAATTGGAATACCAAAATATAAAAATCATTAAAAACATAACTCATCATTTATCATGCTACAATTAACACTTGTTTAATCATAAAAATAAGTAGAAAATAATAATTTTTTAGAGTTATTAAAAATATTATATGACTTAGTTTTTTATTTGAACCTAAATCTTGAGATTTCCAATTAACCAGATATAATTCATGTGTTCTTCTATGAAGTTTTGAGTTTTACAAACATGTGTCAATAAAAAATTATTTGATATAAATTTTTTATT
>NW_011503446.1:0-10618 GCF_000495115.2 Populus euphratica
AATAGATATTTACCACAAATTATAGGTATCTTATATTATTAGATACATTATTATAAAATATATTTTAGTTAAGGTGTTATTGATACTTCAAGTGCAAAATGATGATATAAAACCATGATAAAAATGCACTTTTAAGTACTAATCACCTGCACTTGAAAAAAGACATCAATATTTTGGTCGTGTCAACTTTGTTTAGAAAACTAGATAAATAATAAATAGCACATGTTTTTTGACTTATAGAACACACATAAAAACAAAAACAAAAATTTAAAACAACCATAACTTCCCACACACAACTCTAATGTATATATGGTTGAACAATCTAGAAAAATGATATTTTGAACTTGAAAACTATATACAATAGGCTTATTTTCCAATGCAATAAGTGGTGAAATTTTGGACTTAAATTGGCCTATAGACTTATAGCAAATCTAAACTCTTCAAAATTCTTAAATTATGACCCATGCCTTATTTGAAAACAAACAAACATATTTGAATATTTTTAATTCAGTTTACAATCCTCCAAACTCATCAAAATTTTGATCACGCTAATCTAACTTGTTAAAGTACTTTATAGTTGTTTTATTTGAGCTCTCATCATTAGACCATATAAATGTCTATACATATTAGAATTAGAATTAGCTCCATTCATGTTAGAATCACATTTTAATTATGTCATGTAAAATATGCTTGATTACTTTCATGAAGATATACATTAAGAACAACTAAAGGATCCAAGAAAGAAAAAATGAAGTGGTGATTTTGCTTCTTTTATATATATATATATATATATATAGACACACACACACAATGGGCGAAGGTTTCCTCGATTCTACAATGTTTGGCTAAAAAAATCTTTTCTTTTGCTTCTTTTATATATATATATATATAGACAGACACACACACACATAATGGGCGAAGGTTTCCTCGATTCTACAATGTTTGGCTAAAAAAATCTTTTCTTTTTACTGTTTGATCTGCCTGATCTGCCGTGAGAAATCAACATCATTAATTTAATTAAAATAACTCACTTAAGCCTATCTCTAATAAATAACGAAAAAGCTTAAGAAAATAATTGAGTGTTACCCATGAGCATACAAGTCAGCTTTAAAAAGAAAAGACCAAACAAATTAATAACATAATTATTTACTAGAAAATTAAAAAAAAAAACAAATAAAAATGGTCCATGATATTTAATGGAGCCACCGCAATGTTAATTGAAAGTAAATTTAATTTAATTTTTGGTTGGTGAAATATCTTCCTAAATCCACCACATTAAAAGAAAAAAAGTTGCGGAACAAAGTGAGTTGTATATCTATAAAAGCTTTAGCAATTGTAAGTTAATCATTAACCCTTGTAAAAAAAATTTCTTCCTTATTTTTATTTGAACTCATGTTATGATAATTTTGATTACTTCGATAAATAATATGATAAAAAGTTTTTAAAAAATCCTAATAAAGCAATATTAATAAACGTTTCTAATCATCAACATATAAAATGATTAAGATCCTAATTTCAATAATTGAATTGCAGTAATTTTCTATTTAATTTGTTTGGAGAAAATCTTTATATCTATTAATTTATTTGTTCTAATATCAGTTCCTAAACTAGACTTAAAACAACATTGATTTTGACAATAAATGAGATATTGGGTCCTCTGAAATATATTTATCAAACGAAAACTATGTGATTTAATTAATTAAGTCAATGTTGATGCCTTTTCTCTTCTTTTATAAGGTAAAAGTTTTAAGAAAGAGAAAGGGACTCCAATACTAGTTAAGATATATCTCTTAATATATTCTTTATTTATAATGAATTACGAGGGATGCATGCAATCTTTCATTCCTCCACCCCCTTCCCTCTTGATAACTATAAATATATTTTCTAGGAAATGAATTCATAAATGCTTTTATATTTTTGCTTTAGTTAACAACCACTTTAGGGTTTAATTGACACACATTGACAGGTGTTGTTATGGAAAAAGAAAAAACCCTAATGTTGCCGCCCTTCACAATAATACAATAGAAAGGTAGCTTTCATGATAGATAAGTATTGTAGTTATCATCATTCGGTGCTCCAACATAAAATTATCAAAACGTGTATCATGTTAGAAGGCATCGGTACGATGATAAAGAGGCAACATGTGTCCAGCATCTCACCCTTAAAGTCACAGCTGACGTTTTACCGCAACTCTTGGCTTTCATGGGGGTGTGCCACCCATGAAATCTCGATATAAATAAATAATGCCTATCAAAAAGTTATAGAGATTATTGGAGATCTCTTTGCCCGCAAGCAATTATGTCCAGCTCATTTTCAATATATTATTATTATTATTATTATTATTGGCAGCTGTTATTTTCAGCTTTATTTGTGTTTGTTAATTCCCTTGTTTTTCTTGCAACTAGCAAGTAATTAAAATAACATCTTAGTTTTAAGAGTATAACTTAAGATATTAAATAAAACGTTTGTTGGATTTCTTAATAAATTGAGGAAAGAAGTCAGATAAAATAGCTTTTGTGTTTCTTAATATAATAGAACTAATATATCAAGCAATATTTCTTAGAGCCTTTAACATTAAACAAAAGTGAATTAAGTAGCTATGCTTCAATTTTATTTTATTTTTAAAAAATTAATATAGATATTTAAATTAATTTACACGTAATTTGACTAATAATCCTATAATCCTGGAAGATGATTCATGCTTCCTTAATTGTGAAGCAGAAGTGGCGACCGAAGACTATGATTATTATTATTATTATTATTATTATTATTATGTCATGAAGAAGACAAGTCATTGAGAAGGTTTGTTGCACCGATTGAATCCTTTGAAAAAACGAGATATTCATCCATTGGCCTGACTATGTCATATACTAAAAAATATATAAATAATATCTTTTATGCAAAATCTTACTAAACTAGACTAAACTATCTAAAGAAGATCCTGGTGGAACACATTGAGTGGTCCATTGAAAATAGCATTGGAGATATTAAACAGCTTCTTCTTTTTTTAATTTAAAAGGTGAAAAAGAAAGGTGATATTCTACCTCAACCTTATCAAAGTTTCCCATCTCCTCTTAAAAGAAAGATTTGGTATAATTATCAATCTAAAGTAGAAATATATAAACAATTTTAGTAAAATTATCGATATTATCTCCTAAACTATCTTGCGAAAATGTTTTATGATTTTTAACACTTATTCATCCACACAAAAATTATGGAAAGCCTTGCAAAATAGAAATATGTTAGCGAGTAACTCTTATTGTTTTCTAACGGTGAATGAAAAATCCATTAAGAATAAAGCTTATATGGCTCCTCATTCAATTTTTTCAAAGTTATTAGACCCTTTTCATTTGTCGAGAAGTTTCTCTCTTCATCCACTTAGTCTTAAAGAATAACTAAGACAAATTCAATCACGTTTTCATATTTCAATTAAACACTTCCCTTTTTTTATTATTCTCGAAGGAGAAGATTTTTTTTTTTTACCAAACATATGCAGATCCAATCACAATCTTATAATAAGAATACGAACAAGAGATCTTTTTTTTATCAATCCTTCCACCCCTCATTCTTCAAGATAATGAATTTAGTTTGTATAAGCATTTTGGACTCTATTATTCAAATAGCCTTTTTGGCTATATTTTATGCTACCCTGCCCATTTCATAAATTATTCTACCCGGTTTAACAATAGCTACCCAATATGTAGGAGATCCATTTTCCAAACTCATACATGTTTCCGAGGGTCATAGGGTAACTGGTTTGTCGAGAAAGATATGTACCCATATTTTTCCACCACGACATACATTTCATGTCATTGCCTGGCGCCTTGCTTCTATTTGTCTAGATGTAATCCAAGCTGGTTCAAGTGCTTGAAGAGCATATCTACCAAAACAAATACGATTGACTTGAGAAAATATTTCTTTCATTCTTCCTCTATGTTGTTCATAGAATTTGGTTATTTTGGGATTATAGTTGATGGTTGTTTCACAATTCCATCTCTACTACATAATTGAACATGAGATTTCTTTTTGCGTATGACATCGCCACTCTCTTTGACAGCATCTACCAATTTAAAACTTAATTTGAAAACCATATTTCGACCCATATGTTTTTAGGATGCTCTTCCTAACCAATGAATGTCAAGTGCTTTTCCATGTGTGGATCCTATTTCATTGGGAACTTGATGAGTCGATCCCACCTACACGTCTTGCTTTTATTGCTATATCTGGAGTTACTCCACGTATTGCTTGATGTAAAACAGATAGTGGATTTGTTTTTATCTTTTGTTGAATCACTTTGTATTGAAAAGCTAGAATTTAGTGATTCTTGTAAATCTAATTCATTGAAATTCCATCTAGTAAAATGAAAGAATTATAAATCTCCAAAATAATAAATAAGAATACTACAAATAGAGTCGTTATGACACCCATCAAAAGGAGTAGTTCCCCACCCAGAGCCACTTTACCATATTTTGAATTCAATGGTTTCAATAAATCCCCTCATTTTGGACCAGATCTAGAACTCCCATCAACGTTTGTAGCCATGATTAATACTTAAAAGTGTATTTTTATCAAGATTTTATATTATTATTTTGCACTTGAAGTATCAATAACTCATTAACCAAAGCACGTTTTATAATAACATATCTAATAATATAAGATGCCTTTAATTTGTGGTAAATGTTCATTTTAAATACAGGCCTATCACATAAATAAAAGGATTGATTGATGAGTTTAAGAACTGAAATTAAAAGGACAAAAAGATGGCCAAACTTAGAAAAGAGATGTTGGTGCAGTCCAAACCGGAACACTATTAAGTAATTAGGTCATATCTAGAGTTGTAGATCTCGAAATTAAGTCTACTTTATATGGATGGAAAGGTAAGATATAGGCCTACAACTTTCATAAGGGCCGAGATTTAAAAAAGTTCAAATTATAACAACAATGAAGAAGTCCAAATCTATCTTGGAGCATTAACACTGTTCAATGTTTAGCCCATATCTAGAGTTCTACAAGTCCAAATGACCTCCATTTTTTTTCCTGAAAAGCTGAGACAATTTCCTACAACTTTCATGTAGTGGTTTCAATTAAGACATTATCAATGATGTTTTGGGTAGACAAGAGAATATAAGAATTGTCACTGAGTCAAGAATTGGTCACTCACTCATCAATTAATCATCAAATCAATAGTTCTCAATTTTAGCCTATAAAAGAAGGCATTTGCCATGCATTTAGGCATCTTGGTTTCCAAATCAAGATCATGCTCATGCTTTCTCTCTTTGTATTTTTTGTAATGTTTAAGTTTTGCTTTGATTAACATTTTATTTATGCATTTCATTTTCTTTCATTTACTTAGTTAACTTTTGTCTTATTTATGTTCTTATTTTGTTTTTTTGTTTTTCTTTCTTTCATTATGTATAGTTAAGTTTATTATGTCAAGATGAAAAGGTTATACTAATGGTGTAAGAATAAGTATAGTGTAAACTTAACATGGACTTTCATGTTTGATACTAACATGTTTTATATTTGTTATCTTATTCACTCTTTAATACTTTGTTTGTTAAATGACTAATCTTGATTTATGTTGTATAACACTTGATACAACAAATGCTTGGCACTTTCATAATTCATACTGTATGGTATAACCGACACCTGAGCTATGAAAGGAACTTGATTTGTTGTTAACATAAGTTATAATCATGAATGCTTGACGAGATTTACAAGTACTAGCATTAATCGAACCTCACAACATTTACAAGTATTAGCATTAATCATGTTAACAATTTATAATCTGATTAGAACCTCCTTTGTGTGTAGTTTCCAATTGAATAATAAGAGTTTATACTATATTTGTTTAACATACCATTAATGAATCCTCTAACCTTGACATTAGTTGTTATCATTATTTAATCCTTACATTAATCTTTGATCTCAAAGCTCTCATCTTCTTCTTCTTTATTAATATTAATATTAATATTAATATTAATATTGTTAATATTATTGTTATTATTAATATTAATATTAATATTAATATCATTTAGTATTATTATTGTTGTTGTTATAGATTTGTTATTGTTGTATTACTGTTGTTTATAATTTATACAATTAACCTCTTTGTGGTTCAATCCCGGTCTTGCCGGGTTATTTATTACTACAATACTCCTACACTTGGGAGAAGACATCAATATTTTGGTAGTGTCAAGCCATAAATCTTTTTATGTATTAACTGAGATCTGTTGATTTTGTATACTATTTCGTTGTAAATAAATGATCTTATCATAGATCCATTATGGTCTGGAAATTGTTATTTTTTTATTATTATATAATAACAAAAATAGAAACCATAATCGCCATCTCTATATTTGGTTTACTTGCAAGTTTTACTATGTATGTCTTATATATTGCTTTTTGATTCTATGTATTAGACTTATTATGCACATAAGGGAGGAGTTGTATAAGATGAAAACCTCACGTATGATTCTAGAACGGAGATTCTTTGAATCAAATAACAACCATTACAGATGTCTGCTCAATCCGAAGGAAATTATGAGGAAGTTTTACAGAATTATTATGAAGTTATGCGACTAGAAATCGATCCTTATGATAGAAGTTATATACTCTGTAATATAGGCCTTATTCACAGAAGTAATAGAGAACACACAAAAGCTTTAAAATATTATTTTCGGGCATTAGAACGAAACCTTTTCTTACCATAAGCTTTTAATAATATGGCTGCAATCTATCATTATGTGCGGCTATTTACATTATAAACAAATCTTTTTTATCAATAACCTTAGACCAATCAATCAAATATTGATTATACAAATGACTATTCTACTAAAAAATGAAATGTTCCAAATGTTCCTAGAAATTATTGCTCTCATTAGACCATTTGTATCTATATGAATTAGGATCTTAATTCATAGATCTCTCGACTCAAGAAAGAAAAATAAGAGGATCGAACCATTTCTTCTAACTCTATTTCAATTCAATAAATGTTGGTTGATCGTATATTTCATTAGAGTTCTATGATTCAGAGTATCATTTCTTATTTGATCCTTTTGAATTCCATATTTAAAGTTGCAATTGGATCTATTCTAAAAAGAATTGATTTAATACATTTCTTATGTACCCATAGGTGCTATATTGGATTTGAATTAGATTTCGGATCAATCCATATTAATTGATTGCCTCCATTATATTATTGCTAGAAAATACCACTCTTTTTTATTTTAGATCTTCCGAATCATTCTCGCGGGAGATTCGAACCCATTTTTTTCTAATCATTTGATAAAAAGATTCATTCTCTTCATAAAAAAATAAAAGGTAAAACTAACAAAGATTTCTTTTTCGATTCATCCCTAGAGTTGAGTTTGATAAATACATTGCTTATGAAGTATGTATTCGTGTATATCCTATAGATTTACTTGTTGTTGATTGGGAATTGGAAACAAATATTCAAAGGAAACGATTGCTAAATTACAGTTTTGATTTTAGAATCTATATATTCTATGGCAACTGTGTTGAGTATTGTCCAACTAATTGTTTATCAATGATTAAAGAATATGAGCTTTCACCTATAATCGTCATGAATTGAATTATAACCAAATTGCTTCAAGTTATTTACCAATGTCAGTAATTGATGATTATTAAGACAAAAAAAGGGTTGATATAGATGTTATGAGTTTTTATTTTTGTTGCTCACATCTTATAGCTAGAAGTTTTTTTGCATGTTTCATAAAGAAGCTGAATGAAACCAAAGTTTAATGTTTGGTTTTGAATTAGAGACGTTAAAAATGATGAATCAATGTCGACTATAAGCCCTAGCCTTCCAAACTAATGATGCGGCTTCGATTCCCGCTACCCACTTATTCTATACTCTATATCTTATTTCTCTATAAAAATATTTAATTAATAATTGCTATTAAATATTAAAAAATGAAATAATAATTGACCTATCACTTAATTTTGTAGTTTTTAATGAATTTCATTTTTAATTAAATATGCAATACAATTCCCGAAACTATTTCACATATTTTATAGTTTGTTTTTATGACCAGGAGATGTGAAAGAAAAATAAATGGAATAGAAAAGTATCCATTGTCTAATAGATACGACAGAGGTCTTCTAAACCTTTAGTATAGGTTCAAATCCTATTGGATGCAATATTTTTCCAGAATATTTTTTTTATTTTTGCATATATATTGTTATTATTTATTATTTATTATTTTTATTATTTATTAATTAATAATAATATTAATCTAATTATAATAAAGATTAATTAACCAACCAACAAAACTACTTGTTACAAATAATATCTTGTTATAGCATCGAAACATATAAATGTTGAATAATCTAACTAACATTAAACTTGATAAAATGAAATGGTTAAATAATTGAAAAATGAGATTATTCAGGAATACATGTTGAATGCTTAAGGCGTTCCATATATGAGCCTATTCAAACAAGACTTATTGTTATTGACTTAATGATCCCTATAGGACATGGTCAGCAAGAATTAATTATTAAGGATAGGCAAATCGGTAAAACAACAGTAGCCACAGATATGATTTTCAATCAACAAGGGTAAAATGTAATATGTGTTTATGTAGCTATTGGTCAAAAAACATCTTCTATGGCTCTGGAAGTAAATGCTTTATAGGAAAAAGGAGCAATCGAGTATACTATTGTGGTAGCCGAAACAAATTTTACGAGTGAAAGCCCTTATCTTTATATTTTTCATTCCTTAATTTTGAATATACATACTTTTTGTGAAAAAAGAAAAGTTTTTTTAAATTTTGAATCATAAATTGTATTCCTATAAAATATAAAAAATAAAAGGAATGTTGAAGTTGAAAAAATTACCTAATCATTTGAATTTTTATTGGGGAGTCTATAAATTGATGTTTTTTAGTTGAATCATAAGCACGTACTTCTATTTTGACTCTTTGTCCAGATGATATACATATAAAATTGCATCCGGCCTTTTCTAAAGCATAATCTAAAACCATATCTTCATTATCTAATCTAAATGAATCCCTAACACATTATTGGAAAGTTATTAAGAAATTAAACCTTTTTTAATCCCTTTTTTATCTATCTAAAAGCCTCTTGAAATATCAGCTAATCTAATATAGGAGGAATGATATTAGAAATATGTTCTTTACTCTCTTTTTTTCAAAAATATGAGAAGTTTAGATACAATTTGGATATAAAAAAGATTACCATATATAATACAAAATTTCTCCACTGATTCTTTTTAGTCAAGTCTCATGGTTTGCCGCGAGAAAAATATTTATTTGATTATGATCAAAAGAGTATTATTCATAGAATAAATTACTCCACTTGAATTGAATAGAATTTTGAAATTGAATTCAATTATTGAATTCAATTTCAATATAAATAGTTCAATATAAAATAGTTGAATTAAAATGTCTTTGCAGAATGATCTATAAAAGAATTGATAGAGTTTCATTTCTCAACTCAATTTGTAGTATCCCTAGAGTTCACTTCTTCCCCATACTACAAGTGAAAGGGAAAATGTAAAGACTACCATTAAAGTAGCCCAAGGAGACTTACTATATCCATATGAATTATGTTCCCTATCTTTATGAATATGAAGAAATTTTGCTAGTATTGTTCATTTTTTCCCATTATTTTCACTAATAATAGTTATTAATAATAATATAAGTCACTAATAATAATATTAGTATCACTGATGTAGAGTAAAAAAAAGATTTTGTCCAATACCATTAATGAAACAATCCAAAAAATTTAACACCAATTAATTAAGCGCAAACAAAATAAGCAATAGTGCTCTTGGAAATATCACGAGTTTTTTTCCTTCGCTGTTTCTAATAGGGAAAATATATTAGCAAAATGAAATAAGGTATTTTGCATCTTTTGTTGATCAAGCGACACCCAAATTTGAACCAGGAAAAATGGATTTGCAGTCCCTCGCTTTACCACTCGACCATATCGCTAAGACAATAGAAATAAAAAATAGATGAAAATACTCCCCCTTTTTCTTACTAAACTTCTTTTTTTCCCCTTACTCAGGATAGGTGGAGATTGGCCCTTGAGTGCAAAGGCAAAAAGGAGCTTGACTGCAAGACCCACCCATCGAGCAACGATGAAAGTCGGCCTTAGCGATCTAACAATGTCGAGTGGATGGGCCATCGCTTAATAGATAAAAGTTACTCTAGGGATAATAGGTTGATCTTCCCCAATAGTTCATATTGGCGGGAAGGTTTGGCACTTTGATGTTAGCTCTTCTCCACCTGAGCTGTAATAGTTCCAAGGGTTAGGCTATTCACCCATTAAAATGGTGCATGAGCTAGGTTCAGAACATCGTGAGATAGTTTAGTCCATATCTAGTGTGGGTGTTAGAGCATTGAGAGGACCTTTTCCTAGTAAGAGAGGATCGAGAAGGGCGCACCTTTAATGTACCAGTTATTATGCCCACGGTAAACGTTGGGTAGCCAAATGCGGAGCGGATAACTACTGAAAGCATCTAAGTAGTAAGCCCATGCCAAGATGAGTACTTTCCTGACGGTTAGTCAAGCAATAAAAATGTTGTATTTTCCAGTACATCATTATGGATTGGATTAGTCTTTCTAAC
>NW_011503459.1:0-10535 GCF_000495115.2 Populus euphratica
ATAATTTGCAAAAAAAAAAAGATGAAAAAAAACTAAAAAACAAAACAAAAAAAATTAAGGATAATAAAAATGTAAATCAATTTAGTTTCATAACCTCCCTAACCCAAACAATTAAGCCTAAAGGCGTGTTTTAACACTTAATACCCTAAAGTCAACTCACTTGGAAGCTATTAGTCCAACGTTTGTTACATGGTGTAAGGAGAAAAGTTTAAGGGAATCAAACATTGCATTATCTATATATCAGTATCTGCAACCCGAGTTAATTAAGTTTAAAAAGGTGTCTCAACACCTAAAGTGCAACGACCAACTAGTTTGAGAGTCATTAGCCGAAAGCTTATTACATAAATTAAAGATGTATTGTGTTATATATATATATATATATATATATATTCAAAAAAAAGAAAAAGAAAGAAAGATAATAATTCTAGCCTAAGGAAGTTAACCTTAAACGTTAGAACAAAATTATGTTTTCACCCACGTAAAGCTTCATAACCATGTGTTGATATATTGAGCACAAAAGAAATGTTTATTAATTTCTTGGTAAAGAGGTATTGAGCAGATATATAAATTTAATGAGTTTGTTTATATGAATAGATTAATGAAAGTTGAATGATGAATGCCTTACTTTGTGGAACTTGCAAATTGGTTTTTGTATTTTAACACGTTGATTACCAAGGACTAGTAACAAGCTGGTTAGAAGGTGTAATTAATACTTAAAAATGCATTTTTATCAAGGTTTTATATCATCATTTTGCATTTAAAGTATCAATAACTCCTTAACTAAAGCATGTTTTATAATAACAAGTGTGATATTATAATATACCTTTAATTTATGGTAAATATTCATCTTAAATGCAAGCCTATCACATAAATCAAAGGATTGATTGATGAGTTCAACTACTGAAATTGAGAAGATAAAGAGATACTAGTTTAGTTCAAACTAGAACACTATTCAGTCATTGGATCATATCTAAAGCTATAAGTCTTGGATTTCTTACCAGGTTATTTATTACTTGGACACTCCTGCACTTAGGAGAAGACATCAATCTTTTAATCGTGTCAAGATTTTGGTGTCGTTGTTGGGGAGGTAAATTCTTATATAAATTATAATATTTATTTTATTTTCTTCTTTCACTTTTCTTATATCTAACTTTGTTTCTTTTGTTCTGTTTCTTTTTTTTGTTTTTTTCTTCATTTTATTCTCTTCCTACACGTGCATAAGAGTTTGGTCATGTGCATTAAGTGGTAGACTTTGTAGGGTATCCTCATCATTTTGAAAAAATATGGCCGAAGAAGATAACTAGTCACTTTATAATGAGAATAACCGTGTTAGAACACTTAAAGATCACATGAATCCCACAAGAACAAGTGCACCATCATGTATAGTTTTTCCCCCTAATGCATCTCATTTTAATTTTAAGCTAGACATTATTCAACTTTTACCATCTTTTCGTGGTTTAGATTTAGAAAATTCATACTTGCATTTAAAGGAATTTAAGGAGGTCTATAACACCTATAATGACTCAAATTGTAGCATAAACACCATCAGATTAAAGCTTTTTTCTTTTTTCATTAAAAGATAAAGCTAAAACATGGCTATGAAATTTAAGACCAGGATCTATTCATGCTTAGGATGAAATGCAAAAACAATTTTTAAAGAAGTTTTTTCCATCTCACAGAACAAACTTTTTTAAAAGACAAATCATCACTTTCACTAAAAAACCAAGAGAAATATTTTACCAATGTTAAGATAAATATCGAGACTTGCTTAATAGTTGCCCTCATTATGGTTTTGAAACATGGAGATTGGTTTCACATTTTTATAGTTAACACTTACAAATAGACAAATGGTGGAATTAATGTGCAATGAAACTTTCAAAGATAAAGACCCTGATGAAGTAATGGGGTACTTAGACTTGTTAGCTGAAAATGCTTAAAATTGGGACACTGCTACTTATGAGACACCGGGTAAAACTCAACTTTATATATCTAGTGGAGATATGTACAACCTTAGGGAAGATCATAACCTCCAAGCTATGTTTGCATCTTTAGCTAGAAATGTTAAGGCACTAAAATTAAAAAAGAGTGGTCAATTAAAATTTGTTCAAGACATTACATGTTAAATCTGTGAAGCAAATGAACACTCAACCAATGACTGTCCAACTTTGTCTTCTTTTAAGGAATGCCTCCATGAACATGCCCATTGATTAGTATTTAAAAGTGCATTTTCATCAAGATTTTATACCATCATTTGGCACTTAAAGTATCAATAACTCTTTAATTAAAGCATGTTTTATAATAACAAGTCTAATACCATAAGATACCTTTAATTTGTGGTAAATATTTATCTTACATACAGGCCTATCACATAAAATGAAAAGATTGATTGATGAGTTTAAGTACTAAAATTAAAATGACAAAGAAAGGGCTACACTTTGAAATGAGATACTAATTCAACCCAAATTGGACATTAATGTTTAATACTAACATGTTTTTTATTTGCTATCTTATTCATTCTTAATACTTTGCTTATTATATAGTTAATCTAGATTTATGTTGTATAACCTTGGTGCAACAAATGCTTAGCACTTTCATAGCATAAACCATTTGGTATAGCTGACACCTATGCTATGAAAGAAACTTGATTTGTTATTAATATAAGTTATAATCATGAATACCTGACAACATTTACAAGTATTAGCATTATTCTAATAAAATAACTAATGTAATCATGTTAACAATTTATAATCTGATTGGAACCTCTTTTGTGTGTGGTTTTTGTTTGAGTAATAAGAGTTTATACTATATTTGTTTTACATATCATTAGTGGATCCTCTAACCTTGACAATTGTTTATATCATTATTTAATCTTTATATCAATATCACATCTCAAAACTCTCTTTATTATTATTATTGTTGTTGTTGTTGTTATTGTTGTTGTTGTTGTTGTTGTATTATTGTTATTTATAATTTATATAGTTAACTTCCCTATGGTTTGACCCTGGTCTTACTGGGTTATTTATTACTTCGACACTCCTGCACTTGAAAAAAGACATCAATCTTTTGGTCGTGTCAATTTTTTGGTGCCGTTACCATGGAGGTAAATTCCTGTATAAATTATAATATTTATTTTATTTTCTCTTTTCTCTTTTCTTGTATTTAACTTTGTTTTTTTTCTTTTGTTTTCTTCTTCATTTTATTCTCTTCCTACACGTGCATGAGAGTTTGGTCATGTGCATTAAGTGATAGACTTTGTAGGGTATCCTCATCATTTTTAGAAAATATGGCCGAAGAAGATAATCAATCACTTCATAATAAAAATAATGAAAATAACCGTGTTAGAACACAAAGAGACTACATGAACCATACAAGAACAAGTGTACCCTCATGCATAGTTTCCCCCCCTGATGCATCTCATTTTAATTTTAACTCAGGCATTATTCAACTTTTACCCTCTTTTTATGGATTTGATTTAGAAAATCCATACTTGCATTTAAGAAAATTTGAGAAGGTCTGTAACACCTATAATGACTCAAATTGTAGCATGAATACCATCAGATTAAAAAATAAAGCTAAAACATGGCTACAAAATTTAAGATAAGGATCCATTTGTGATTGGGATGAATTGCAACAATATTTTTTAAAGAATGTTTTTTCCATCTCATAAAACAAACTCTTTCAAAAAACAAATAACGACATTCACTCAAGAACTGGAATAAACATTTTACCAATGTTGGGTAGGTATCGAGACTTGCTTAATACTTACCCTCATCATGGTTTTGAAACATGGAGATTGGTTTACACTTAAAGATAGGCAAATGATGGAATTGATGTATAATGAAACTTTTAAAGATAATGAATGACCTTGATAAAGCAATGGAGTACTTAGACTTGTTAGCTGAAAATGCTTAAAATTAGGGCACCGTAGGTACTTTGAGGCACCAGGTAAAACTCAATCTAATACATCTAGTGGAGATATGTACAACTTTAGAAAACATCATGACCTTTAAGTCAAGTTTGCATATTTAGCTAGAAACGTTAAGGCACTAGAATTAAAAAAGAGTGGTCAATTAAACTATGTTTAAGACATTGTGTGTCAAATCTGTCAAAATCAATGAACACTCAAGCAATAATTGGATAACTTTGCCTTCTTTTAGGGAATGCCTTCATGAACAAGCCTATAATTTAAGCCTATCTATAATTCTCATGGATATGCACCTTTTAATACTCCATCTCCTAGAAGAAATTCTTAAGGAAACATTACATGCATTCATTGAAAAGCAAGAGACAATCAATACTCAACTTGCTCAAAGCATAACAGATTTTAAAGATACTCTTGCATTGTTAACATCTGCTCTCAGTTTTCAAGAGAAAGGTAAGTTTCCATCTAAACCACAACAAAATCTAAGGGGCAATATAATGCAAATACAAGTAATTCTAGAAGCCAACACATAGATCATGTCAAATTAGTCATCACTTTTTGTAGTAGTAAGGTTATTGAAAACCCCACTCTTGAATCTTGTGAGAAAGATGATGAGTCAATCTCTGAGGGTAAGGAAGGGATTGAATTTGAACATTGCAAAGAAAAAACTGATTCCCCACTAGCACTTCCATTTCCTCATGCCATGACCAAACAAAGAAAAATCAATCACAACTCTAAAATCTTTGAAACTTTCAAACAAGTAAGGATCAATAAATCTATGCTGGATGCTATTAAACAAGTTTCTTTTTATGCTAAATTTTTAAAAGATCTATGCACTGTGAAGAGAAAAATGAATGTGATAAAGAAAGTCTTTTTAGCCGAACAAGTAAGTGTCATTCCTCAGAATAATAATGCTTTGAAATATAAAGACCCTCTACAATTTCTTGCTTTATTGGAGAATATAAAATTTAAAAAAAATGTACTTGATCTTAAAGCTAGTGTGTATTTATTTCCATATTTAGTTTTTCAAAGTCTCATTCTAGGTGATTTAAAACCAATTTCTATAACTCCTTTACTTGTTAATAGATTTGTAAAAGTACCTAAAGGAATAATTGAGGATGTATTAGTGCAATTTGATAAATTTATTTATCCTGTGGATTTTATTGTCTTGGATACACAACCTATTGAAGCATGTAATTCATTTGCTGTTATTTTAGGATGTCTGTTTCTTGCAACTTCTAATGTATTGATTAATTGTAGGAATTGACTGATAAAGCTATCTTTTAAAAATATAACATTGGAGATGAATATTATTAATATTTGCAAGCAACCTGGAGATGATAATGATTTACAGGAAGTGGACTTTTCTGAAAAATTAGTTCATGATCAACTTCAAACCACTTACAATGAAACTAAGATTGAAGAATTTGATGATTTGTAAATGTTTTGTTTTTAGAAAGAATCAAAGGCAAGTAATTGGAGACCATAAATTGAGAAATTGCCACCATAATCAATTAAGACCATACCTTCAAGTGTTCAACCACTCAAACCTGATTTGAAGTTGTTACCATTCAATCTCAAATACTCATTTTGAGGAGAAAATGAAACGTTTATGTTAATAATCTCTTCCAAACTTAATGCACATCAAAAAGATAAATTATTACAAACTCTTAAAATGCACAAAAATATATTAGGATTGACCATAACTGACATAAAAGGAATTAGTCCTTTGATTTGCACACACAGAATTTATTTGGAGGAAAATGCTAAACCCTCTAGAGAAATGCAATGAAGGCTTAATCCTAATATAAAAGAAGTAGTGAAAAATGAAGTCATTAAACTTCTAGATTATAGAATTATTTACCCTATTTCTGACAGCAAATGGGTAAGTTCTACTCAAGTTGTACCCAAAAAGTCTAGAGTCACTGTGATAATAAATGAGAACAATGAGTTAATTCCAACTAGGACAATTAATGGCTGGTATATGTGCATTAACTATAGAAAACTTAATTCAATGACTAGAAAAGATCATTTTCTTTTGCCTTTCATAGATCAAATCTTAGAAAAAAGTTGCAGGTTATAAATTTTATTGTTTCCTAGATGGTTATTCAGGTTAAAACCAAATTAAAATTGCATTGGAAGATCAATATAAGAATACTTTCACATGTGATTAGTATCTAAAAGTATATTTTTATTAAGGTTTTCTATCATCATTTTGCATTTGAAGTATCAATAACTCCTTAACTAAAGCATATTTTATAATAACATATCTAATAATATAAGATACCTTTAATTTATGGTAAATGTTCATTTTAAATGCAGGCTTATCACATAAATGAAAGGATTGATTGATGAATAAAACTAAAATTGAAAGGACAAAGATATGGCCAAACTTAGAAAAGAAATGTTGGTGCAGTCCAAACCGGAACACTATTCAGTAATTGGGTCATATCTGGAGCTGTAGATCTCAAATTTCGGTCTATTTTATATGGATGGAAAGGTAAGACATAGGCTTACAACTTTCATATAGAGCCCAAGAATTTAAAAGGCCATTTTCAAGTCAAAATTATAGCAATAACAAAGAAGTCCGAATTTGTCCTACAGCTCACGCACTGTTCAGTGTTTGGCCCATATCTAGAGTTCTAGAAGTCCAAATAACCTTCATTTTTTTCCTGAAAAGCTGAGACAATTTCCTACAACTTTCATGTTTTCAAGTGGTTCTAATTCTGAAATTATCAATGATATTTTAGGCAGAAAAAAGAAGATGAGAATTGTCACCAAGTCAAGAGTTGGCCACCCACTTATCAATTAGTCATCAAATCAATAGTTTCCAATTTTGGCATATAAAAGAAGGCATTTGTCATGCATTTAGGCATCTTGGTTTCTAGATCAAGATCATACTCTTGCTTTCTCTCTTTATATTTTTTGTATTGCTTATGTTTTGCATTCATTAATATCAAATGTATGCCTTTCATTTCCTTTCCTTTTCTTTACTTAGTTAATTAATATCAAGTGTATGCCTTTCATTTCCTTTCCTTTCCTTTACTTAGTTAACTTTTATCTTATTTATGTTCTGATTTTGTTTATTTATTTTTCTTTCTTTCATTATGTTTAGCTAAGTTTATTATGTTGAGGTGAAAACGTTACACTAATGGTGTAAGAATAAGTATAGTATAATTTTAATATGAACATTAATGTTTGATACTAACATGTTTTGTATTTGTTATCTTATTCACTCTTTAATACTTTACTTGTTAAATGACTAATCTAGATTTATGTTGTATAACACTTGGTACAACAAATGCTTGGCACTTTCATAGCCTATACTGTATGGTATAACCGACACTTTAGCTATGAAAGGAACTTGATTTGTTGTTAATATAAGTTATAAGCATGGATGCCTGATAATATTTACAAGTATTAGCATTAATCGAATAAGATAACTAATGTAATCATTTAACAATTTATAATCTGATTGGAACCTTCTTTGTGTGTGGTTTCGAATTAAATAATAAAAGTTTATACTATACTTGTTTGACATACCATTAGTGGATCCTCTAACCTTGATATTTGTTATTATCATTGTTTAATCCTTACATTAATCTTCCATCTCAAAGTTCTCATCAACTTCTTCTTCTTCTTTTTTATTACTACTACTACTACTACTACTACTATTATTATTGCTACTATTATTATTGTTGTTATTGTTGTTACTATTGTTGTTATTTTTAATTATTGTTTATAATTTGTACAATTAACCTCCCTGTGGTTCGACCTCGGTCTTGCCGGATTATTTATTACTTTGACACTCTTGCACTTGGGAGAAGACATCAAATTTTTGGTCATGTCAACATGTCTATTTGATACTTTTGCATATTAAAGGATGGCTTTTAAATTATGCAATGCTCCAACCACATTTCAAATATGCCTGCTCAATATATTTAGTTATATGGTTGAATGTTTTCTTGAAATTTTTATGGATAATTTTTTTGTTTTTGGTGATTCATTTGATGATTGTTTGACTAACTTAAAAAATGTTTTGAGTAGGTGTGAAGAGAAGAATCTTGTACTAAATTGAAAAAAAATATCACTTTATGGTAACAAACGGCATTGTACTTGGTCACATTGTTTTATCAAAAGGAATTGAGGTTAACAAATCTAAAATCGAGTTAATTGCTAACTTGCTAAAACAAAAATCTATTAAAGATGTTAGATCATTCTTTGGACATGCTAGTTTTCATAGAAGGTTCATAAAAAATTTTAGTGCAATATTTAAGCTATTGAGTAACCTTCTAGCAAAGGATAATATTTTTGAATTGACTGAATATTGTGAAAAATTCTTTATTAAACTTAAAAACTTACTTACGTCTGCTCTTGTCATTGAACCTCCTGATTGGTTATTACCTTTTGAAATAATGTGTGACACTAGTGATTATGTCGTGTGTGCTGTTTTGAGACAAAGAAAAGATAAAAAACCTTATGTGATTTACTATACAAGTAAAAATTTAAATAGTACTCAACTGAATTACACCACCACTAAAAAAGAATTACTTTTAGTAGTATTTGCATATGAAAAATCCAGGTCTTATCTTGTTGGTCACTTCTTGTTGTTTTGAGCTATCATGCAGCATTAAAATATCTTCTTTCTAAGAAAGATTTTAAGACTAGATTGGTGTGGTGGATTTTGTTACTTCAAGAATTTAATATCATAATCAAAGACAAGAAATGCACCGAAAATATTGTAACAGATCATTTGTCAAGATTGACAACAGATTTGAAATCTGACTCATACCAATCGATGACTACTTTCCCGATAAATCTTTACTTTTTGTCTCTACATTGCTTTGATTTGCTAATATTGTTAATTTTCTTGTTTTGGGACAATTGCCAACTCATTTGAGTACCCAATATGAAAGAAAGTTCTTAAATGAAGTGGAGAACATTTATTGGAATAACCCTTATTTATTCAAATATTATCCAGATCAAATATTTTGAAGATGCATTCCTGAAAATGAGGTAAGTAATGTCATTAAATTTTATCATTTTGAGGCATGTGGGGGGTCATTTCTCATCAAGAAAGATAGCTACAAAAATCCTACAAAGTGGATTTTACTGGCCCACCATGTTCAAGGACTCAGATGTATTCTATACGACTTGTGAAAATTATCAAAAGTTGGAATCTATTTCAAAACATTACATGATGCTTTTAAATCCTATTCTTGTCATTGAGATCTTTTTCTGTTAGGGTATAGATTTCATGGGTCCATTTCTTTCATCATTTGGTTTCTTATACATATTAGTCATATTAGATTATGTTTCAAATTGGATAGAAGCAATTCCAAGTTGAAACAATGACCACAAAATAGTGATAAAGCTTTTGAAAGAAAATATTTTGAGTCGATTTGGAATCCCTCGAGTCGTGATAGGTGATGCTGGAACACATTTCTACAACAAGTCATTCAAGTCTTTAATCAAGAAATATAGAATCACATAAAAAGTTGTCATCCCTTATCACCTTCAGATAAGTGGACAAATAGAGCTTGCTAGTAGGGAGATCAAACAAATCTTGGAGAAAATAGTGAACCCTAATAGGAAAGACTAGTCTTTAAGACTTAATGATGCCCTTTGGGCTTATCGAACTGCTTATAAGACATCATTAGTTATGTCACCTTATAAACTAGTCTATGAAAAACCTTGTCACTTGCCTATGGAACTTTAACATAAAGCTTATTGGGTTATTAAAGCTTTCAATTCATACCTTGATGATGCTAGTCAGCAATGAAAATTACAAATAAACGAGCTTGAGAAAAGAATAAATAATGCATATGAAAATTTAAGAATTCATAAAATAAGAATAAAAGAGTTTCATGATAAGAAAATATTGAGAAAAACATTCAATGATGGTCAAAAAGTCTTGTTTTATAATTCTCAACTCCATTTATTTCCTAGAAAACTAAGATCAAGATGGAGTGGTCCATATGTTTGTGCAATTCTTTGTTTTTTCTTATTTTTTTAAATCTCTTCTCCAATTCTCATTTGAAAATGGATACCACTCTTGAAAAATTGAAAAAATATTTTCTCACTCTGCCTTAGAATGCGATTACAAAAATTTACCATGCTAGATGTGTAAGATTGAGGTTGCTAATGAATCATAGAATTCCTAAAATATTCATTGGCTGATTGAAGCAAAGATCTGATTATCAAGTGAGTCTTCCAATTCTTTCATTTCATAAATGCTTGGAATAGGTAAAAGTACTTTTGCAAAGAAATATCATGTGATTGAAAGTCTGTCACAGATGTGCCAAATAGACTTTTAATGCAACATGTCATTCTTTAGGAATGATATCTGATTAGTACTTAAAAGTGCATTTTTATCATGGTTTTATATCATCATTTTGCACTTGAAGTATCAATAACTCCTTAACTAAAATATGTTTTATAATAATGTATCTAATAATATAAGATACCTATAATTTGTGGTAAATGTCTATTTTTAATGCAGGCCTATCACATAAATGAAAGGATTGATTGATGACTTGAAGAACTTAAATTGCAAGGATAAAGAGATGGCCAAACTTAGAAAAGAGATGTCGGTGCAATCTAAACAGGAACA
>NW_011500254.1:0-654 GCF_000495115.2 Populus euphratica
TTTTTATGGTTACAGTATAAAGCTATATCCAATCTAGCCTTGATGTTGTCCTTTGTCTTCCCCTTCACATCTATGACGGTGTTGAAAATGTTCTTTTAGATGTACATAACGTCAAGGTTATGGCGGAGTAGATTGTTCTTCCAATAAAGAAGCTCCCAAAATATATTTTGCTCTACCCAATTATGGGTCAAACCAAAACCAGGAAACTTTTGCTTACCTGATTGAAGGCCAAACACAATGTCACCGTATTCTGAGACAACATCATGCAATTCTTCAACAAAAACATGCAGGGATGCAACATCTTTTTCAACTCTGCCAGCAAAGAAATCTTTTTTATTCTTTCTGTACCTGTGATTAAGTGGCAAGAAGCGACAATGACAGTAAAAAAAAAAGCTTTGCCTCTATTTGCTAGCATGAATGACTTGTTGTTTTCCATGCAGTATGGACATGCGAGTTTCCCATGTGTGCTTCAACCAGAAAGCATTCCATAAGCTGGAAAATCATTGATAGTCCACATTAACTCCGCCCTCATAAGAAAATTTTGTTTCCTTGATATATCTGACACGACTAAAAGATTGATGTCTTCTCCCAAGTGCAGGAGTGTCGAAGTAATAAATAACCCGGCAAGACCGAGGTCGAACCACAGGGAGGTTA
>NW_011500254.1:696-935 GCF_000495115.2 Populus euphratica
TGGCAAGTTATAAACTGTGAGTATGACCGGCCAACAAGAATAAGGAGCAGCAAATGACCCAAATGGGTTGAATCTGTCTGTATACAACCCAAGACACACATTACTTAATTTAATTGAAAAGTAAGGATGAAAACTATTAAAGCGTTTCCACACTTCACTATCAGAAGGATGAACCATCACTCCATCAACCGCATGGTATGCTTGGTGCCATCTCAGATGCTCAGTAGTCCTTAGTGACA
>NW_011500254.1:1122-1458 GCF_000495115.2 Populus euphratica
AGGTAAAATGCTTCTTGCCCATTCAATAATCTTGTCATACCTGGCCTCACTCAACCCATGCTCTGACTTGATGATGAACACCTATGCTACGACCAATAATTTATTGTGGTTCATTCAGCCATCCTATAATGGTTCATTAGAATCTTTCAACAAATCAAAAAACCTAGTTGCATCTACATTAGGTTCTTCTTCTATGATTGGACATTGACTGATATTACCTTGATTCATTCTCATTGTATCCATAACCATGTTTCTGTAAAAATTAGTGTTTGTCATTCTCGTTGCTAGCACTAGAAGTAGACCCAACTACCGTTTCTTCCATTCTCCTCTCACTAA
>NW_011500254.1:1869-2100 GCF_000495115.2 Populus euphratica
TTCTCATAAATATTAAAAATTCATTATCATTTATCAACATCCATACAAATTAAAATATAAATTTACAAAGAAAATACCACTCTGCAATACATTGACAAAACTTTAAATGGACCTAATAAGTATGCTATTAATTATTTCAAAACAGCACATGTACTTCGGTAGTTCCATAAAGTTTTAACAATTTACAAACAAATACAATTTTACAAAATCTAAAACAAACCATAACATGTA
>NW_011500254.1:2257-9817 GCF_000495115.2 Populus euphratica
ATAAAATCCATCGGTAAATCAGAACACGGATGTTGTGACCACAAAACTTCAAGAAATATAACTTCATTTGCTGATATGAGGGAGATTTTTGTTTGGGGGGATGGGGGACTAGTGCAGTTACGAAGAAGGAGAAATAGGGGAGGAGAGGGTCGACAAGTGAACATATATTAACTTTTCTCGACGGTTTCAGCGACAGATTTTCCGTCGGTGAAACCATCGATGATTCTGACGGCACAATCGACACGTCACCGTACGGATCTGCCATTTCAAATCCGTCGGTGAATCCATCGACAATATAAATGGTGGTTGTTATACGACCTGTTTTTTGAATCCGTCGGTGATTCTGTTTGAAAAAATAACCTGCCAAAACCTCCACTTTACGGTGACGTTTCCTTTCGTAATTCAGTCGGTAACTACCAACAAAAAATTTTCATCGGTGATTACCGACCGAATTACGGATATAATATAACTGTAGGTAATTTCAACCTCAAATTACCGACAAAATTATTTCGTCGGTAAATTCGTTGCTATTTAGTGAATTTCTAGTAGTGATATTTTAGAATTGCACTTAAAAGTTTAAGTTTTTGGATTAGGATAGCTTTTTGATATTGTATCAGAGTCTGATTGATCAAGTAGTCACGAGTTTAAATCTTATTATCTCTCTTTATTTGATAAAAATTAAACATAAAATAATATGAGTTTGTGCAACTTTCAAAGTTTAAAGAGTTTTCACTTAAAAAAATATATTAAAAGATAATATAAATTATATCTTGAAATTATTGAGATAGATTATTCACATTTGTAGTGACACAAATGATGCTTTTGTTTCTTTGTGGTGCTTTCTTGCCAAGCTGCAAAGGTTGAAAAATGTTGAGAGGAAAAGGCTTTTGAATTTTTATGCAATGGAATTGCAAATTGTTGCTACTTAATTTTTGACCCATGTTTTTATAAATTTTCAAATAAAAATAAAAATAAAAATAAGGATTTACATATGGTGATAACATAGAACATCAGAGCTAATATTAAGAAGACAATATGTCAAGGATATAATTATTGAATCATATATAATTATTGCAATATAAAATACCATAGATATATGATTTGATTTGTGTTGGTTATGGAAAATAATGATACCATATATATATATATATATATGATTTGATTCATGCTGGATATGGAAAATAATCATTGCAATATAAAATATCATAGATATATGATTTGATTTGTACTAGTTATGAAAAATAATCATACCATAGATATATGATTTGATTCGTGCTAGTTATGAAAAATAATCACTGCAATATAAAATACTATATATATATGATTTGATTGGAGCTGGTTATAGAAAATAATCACTACAATATAAAATACCATATATATATATATAGGATTTGTTGATGCTGGTTATAGAAGACAATCTCTGCAATAATTATTATAATATTTTTTTAAATAACACGTGTAGAGATTATTTATATAAGTGAACTTTCAACCATAATAAAGAGGGAGGAGAAAAATATTCAAGGGGATGTAATTTTTTCAAAAAAGAGAGGAAGACACACAAAAAAAAGACCTTACTCTAAACCCTCTCTAGAGGAGTTGCAGCCCCCTCTCTTCTTTTAACAAAATAGCCACCCCCTGACTTTAAAAAGAAAAACAGAGTGAGGAGAGAGTAAAAAACAGAGAGAAGAGATAAAAAACAAAAGGAGAAGAAAGTAGAGAGAGACGCAAAGAAAGAGTGAAGAAAAGATCGAGAGAACCTGCATAAGGCTGAGTCGAAAGACATGAAAAACAAGGCCAAAAAGCAAAGGCTTTTCCATCTATTTGAACATCATCTTCTGCATTCAAACAAGTAAGATCTGCAGGTTAGTTTTCTAGTTTTTTTTCTTCTTTGCTATATTCAAACATGACATTTGTTATTTTTTCCTGTTCCAAACCTGTTCCTTCCTTTTTCTCTGGATATTCTCTAGATTTTTTTGTTCATTTTAAAGTTATGTTTCTTTTCTTATTCTCTTGCTACGAGGAACCATGAGCTTTAAAGGCTTTCATTATCTTTCTCTTTCTTTGTCTGAGTGTCTCTTTGCCTTAGGATGTAGTATAGTTTGAGCTTGGCTCCTAAATAAAGCTCTATCTTGAAAGTGAAACACGAGGGAAGTCGCTTTAGAGTCAAGGCGGTCTTTTAATAGATTTTCGGTTCATGTTTTCATTTTGATTGTTTTTTTCTAAAAAAAAACTAGCTGGCTATTGGTTTGTGTTTATAGTTCTGTATTTGCTTCAGCATAAAGGTGTTGCTCAAGTCGTTTCTTTTTGCATGAGACTAACGAGTGTGGCAGTATTAAAGATCATAAAAAAGGATGGGTGTTGAGTCATTGTCACTGTTATAGGTTTTGGTTTTCAGAATTGTGGTTTTCTTGTGCATACAGACTTGTTTTTTTTTTTTAGTTATAAGATTTGGGTTTAAATGGGGACTGAATCTTGTGAGTAAAGTTTGGCTTTGGAAAATTTAATTTTTATATAGATATATCAATGTTTTGGGCCTTTTGCAAATTTTGGAATGGATATGTATGGCTTCTTTTTTTCTTTTTTGTGAAAACAAATATAAAAAAATGTTTTTGCATATTGCATACGGCTAATACCCTAACATTTTTTGAATGTTTTTTTATACAAAAAAATATTAGAAGTTTAGAAAATGTGTTTTTGCATGGATTTCTTAAACAAAAAAAAAATATTTTCTTGCATTTCTGGATTTTACAACATGTTTGTAAAACTGCAAAGGATATTGACCAATATTCCAAAAAATATAAAAATCTTATTTTGGGGGAATTAATCTATTATTCACTACTAATGTTTGGATAAAGAAATCCTTAAAGGATGAATATCCAAAATATTATTAGGAATAATTTGTTATTATTCACTGTTAATATTTGGATAAAAAAACCCTGAGTGGTAAATGTCGCACCCTCGTGGGCGGAGCGCGCTGTCGCGGCGACCATCGATTGATTTCAAGGTCTTTTAGTTTCATTATTTTGTATAAAAGGAAGTCATCACCGAGTATTATGGTCACTAGGAAACCTAACTAGTTTTTCAGAGATTTTAAGATAAGGTACTGGTTGTGTAAAAGAAAGGTGTTAGCACCCCTAGTACGCCCTACCTAAGGTAATCTACTTTATGTTTGGTTTGTCTTATAATTGTTATGGTGTTGGTGTTTTCTAATCCCATCAGTTTTTCTCGGTTTAATTCTAACTAAATTTATTAATAAAGAAATCCAAGAAGATTTGATGTGCTTTACAAGCTCATTTTTCCCTTGGTATTTCAAAAGTTTGCGACTCGTAAATCGCAAGGAGGATGGACAAAAATTAGAAATCTAGAGTGCTGTAAAAAATTTAGTTTTTTTGTCTTAGTGTTTTATACTCTCACAACTCGTAAACCATGGAGTAAAAAAAATTGAAATATCCTCGATTATAATCAAGGCTTCTTTCAAGGATGTGTGCGGATTTATTATTCCTAGAAAATTATTTTGGATATTTACCACTCCGGGTTTCTTTATCTAAATATTAACAGTGAATAATAACAAATTATTCCCAATAATATTTTGGATATTCATCCTTTAAGGATTTCTTTATCCAAACATTAGTAGTGAATAATAGATTAATTCCCCCAAAATAAGATTTTTATATTTTTTGGAATATTGGCCAATATCCTTTGGAGTTTTACAAACATGTTGTAAAATCCAGAAATGCAAGAAAACAAATTTTTTTGTGTTTAAAAAATCCATACAAAAACACATTTTTCAAAAACTTCCAATATTTTTTGTATATAAAAAAAAAATTCAAAACATGTTAGGATATTGGCCGTATGCAACACACAATAAAATATTTTTATTTGATCAAAACGCAAGCATCACATTAATCACAAATAAAGACAACAAGTCATCACATATATTTCAAACATCATAAGATCTAAACAGTTCAGCTAAAACAAAGCAAGAGGAAAATAAAAAAAAGAAAGTCCTCTAAAGCCAAATCTCATCAAATAGAATTCGATGGATTAACTCACTTAGAACCTAAACATAGCCTAACCTATCATTTTCAATAGAAGAGAATAAATCCATATACACAGGAAAGCCACGGCTCTAAACCTCATCCTATAGCAGAAATCGTGACTCACACTACCCCCCCTTTTTTAATCTCAGGCAACAATGCTTGTTTCGTGCAAAAGAAAAAAAAACTTTGAACACCGTGCCTTTACATTATGTATATGAGAGACTATAAGTACCTACCAATGGCCAGCGACCTCTCTTTCCAAAGAACAGAAGTGAACACGTGAACCAACACCTGCCAAACGACTCCCCCAATACAAAGGAAACCCCTCTCACGTTTTTCCTTTATGGATAAAACTAAATAATTGTGGAAGACGTTCCTATTGAGAGAGGAGGGGAAGGATGATGAAAGCCCCTCGAGGCTAATGGTCCTCCGTAGCAACAAACAGAAAATATGCAACTCTAATATAAATGACATCTCTAACTCAAAGCCATTAGATTAAAAGCAAACAAGTACATATAATTTTTGTGTCCAGGTAGAGACCGAATTAATCCAAAGCAAAGGAAAAGAGAGAGAGAGAGAGAAAAAGGTTGGAACCAAACGGACAAAAGATACCAGGTTTGAATATAGCTAGGAAGAAAAAAAAGTTGAAACTTGTACCTACTGCTCTTGCCAAAATGAAGTGTAAATCAACGGGTAGTTCCAGCCTTTTCTTTGCCTCTGATTACCCAAAGAAAAGGCTTCCTCTTGTGCTGTTAGGAGCTTTTCCAAATTTTACAGTTTTGTAAACTCCTTTTCGACGAGATAGGGTAGACTATAGTGAATCTCCTCTCTCTATCTCGATCTCTTTGTTTTTTTTTTTTGTAATAATACTCTCAGCCTGACCCTCTCCTTTTGTGTCTCTGCTCTTTCCTTTTTTTCTCTTTTTTCTCTTCAACTGTCAACCTTCCCAAGCTCATAGTAACACTTTACTCCAGCAGGCGTAAGAAGAGAAAAGAACGTGAGGGTCCCTAAAGTTCTCGTAGCTGATGCACTAGGGAAGAAACACTTGTAGATCCTATTTTGCAGGAAATGAAACAAAAGACCAAGAAACAGCTCACGCGTGCCTCCCGACGGACGAAAACAATGATGCTGAATCTGTGATCTGCTGGTGGAGTCTGTTCTCTTGCTCTTTCTTGTTTTTCCTATGGCTTGCCTCTCTTTTTCTCCTTTTTTTTCCACAATGATGAAGGGATGTTTGGGAATCAAAGGCTCTATGGATCAAAGAATGAAACCCCTCTGTTCCCTTGTTACCTGCGTTTCTACTAACTCCCTGCCTCATGTTTTTCTTGTTTCTTTTTTTTTACTTTTCTCTTTGTTTTTTTTTCTTATTTTTCTCTCCTTTACTACTCTTTTTTTCTATTCTCCCCTCTCTTTTTTCTCTCCGTCGCCCTAGGTCATTAGAGGGGCTTAATTATAGTCTAACATATCTCTATTTAGGAAGGATTCAATACATTAATTCTAGGACGCAAATCCCTGCTGATTTGTAGTAAAAAAAACACAAAAGGAAACTTATATATCATGATTTTGATGTCTGATTTCTTTCCTGTTTTTTAAAGGATGGTGTGACTTCTTTCTAGCCTTCCATAGGGCCAGCTGCTCCCTTTGAATGAGGCAAGAAAACATGGTTGCAACTCCAAAAATCGAGCATAATGATAAAGGAAAAACAGCAGGAATTTGCAGCAAAAGAAAGAAAGAAATCAGATGGGGGAGGGGTTGTTCTCAAAATGACAAATCATAAAAATGAGATCAAAATGTGATCAACTCCCCCTATTTTCCTTTTCTGATGAGTGCAAAATGTGATCAGCTCCTCTATTTTCCTTTTTTGATCAAGTCTCTGTTCTTCAATTTCTTCATCCGGCAAAATTTCTTTCTAATTTTATCTTCAATCAACTTCCTTACTTTAGCACCTTTCGATTTGGTTCTTGGTCCAAAAAAGATTCAAATTGGCCTACAATTGGTCTTCAAACTTTAAGCATCTTGCAATTATGTCCCTAAAAACTTGGGCAAAAATCCTTCTTACGGTAGAAATTCCTACTTTCATGCTAGATATTCAAATGGGTATATCTTGAGCTTTTGATATCGAAATCAAGTGATTCAAAAGCCCAAATTCATCTACACATCTAGGACTAAAACTTTGATGAAGAAATCAAAGTGAGATAAAATCTTTTTACATAACAGAATCTAGTAGTGATTTGGTTAGTTGAAAGGGATCTCTAAGTTTAACTTAAAAACTAACGAATATCAAGAATCTTGATATGACTGAGAGTATGAACTAAGAACAAAAATCATAAAAACTAGGTCAAAATAGAGTTTTTTTTAGTGCAAACTCGGGTCAATATCCTTCTCACGATAGAATTCTCTACTTTCATGTTAGATATTCAAACGGGAACATCTTGAGCCTCTGATATTGAAATCAAGTGATTCAAAAGCTAAAATTCATCTAAGCATGTAGGACTACAACTTTGATGAAGGAATCGAAGTGAGATAAAATATTTTTACAGAATAGAATCTAGCAGTGATTTGGATGGTCGAAAAGAATCTCCGGGTCTAACTCAAAAACTAACGAATGTCGAGAATCCTGATATGACTGAGAGTATGAACTAAGAACAAAAATCACAAAAACTAAGATAAAAATAGAAAAAAAAATTAGTGCAGACTCGGGTCAATATCCTTCTCGTGATAGAATTTTAGTCCCAGCGATTTATGAGTTGCGAACTCTTAAAATGCTAAGGGAAAAATGAGATTTTGAAGCACGTGAAATCTCCTTGGATTTCTATCTTAATAAATTTAGTTTGAATCAAACCTAGGAAAATAGATGACATTTTAAAAAATAACAACACCATAGCAATTATAAGGCAAACCAAACACCAAGCAACTTACCTTAGGTATGGCGTACTAGGGGTGCTAATACCTTCCCTTTACGCAACAAGTCTCTTGCCTTAGAATCTCTGAAAGACTAGTTAGGATTCCTAGTAACCATAATACTAGGTGGCGTCTCTCTTATTCACAAAAAGACCCTAAAATCAATCAAGGATCATTGCGATGCCACGCTCCGCTCACGTGAGGGCGACAGGATGACGACTCTACTGGGGAGCTTAGGACTAAGCTTGATATTTGTTTTTTTTATTATGAATTTTGTGGAACCACTTGGTTAATCAAAAAGTGGAAAGATTTGGTCAAAGCTTTTGTGGAGCAGTATAAATTCAACATGGAGGTAGCCTAGGCAGGTCAAGCTTGTTAGTCATGGAGAAGGTTAACAAAGAAACTGTAAGAGAATACGCTTTAAGATGGCGTGAAAAAGCATCCCATGTGCAACCTTCTTTGTTAGAAAAAGAAATGGTCACTCTGTTTTCCAACACTTTTAAATCTCTTTACTTTGAACACTTAATGGGTAGTTTAGCTCAGCATTTCTACGATGCTGTAACTATTGCTGAGAGGATAGAACAAGCAATAAGAATGGGGAGAATGTTAGAGCCTACTG
>NW_011500254.1:10653-14205 GCF_000495115.2 Populus euphratica
CATTTGGTGGGAAGAATTCAAGCCTCCAATTACTTATACTTCACTAAAGATGAGCTAGACCCAGAAGGGATTAGGCATAACAAGCCCTTGTATATCACCGTGAAATATAAAGATTATCTGATCGGCAAAGTGCTTGTGAATAATGGTTCAGCTTTGAATGTGCTACCAAGGCATATGCTAGATGAGATGCCAATTGATGCTACTCATATGAGGCCAAGTACTATGACAGCTAGAGTATATGATGGTTCCCTTAGACAGGTGATAGGTGATAGGGACCATTAATATTAAATTGTTTGTAGGACCTCAGATGTTTTTGATAACCCTACAAATGATGGATATCCATCCTTCGTATAACATGTTATTAGGAAGGCCATGGATACACGCCTCTAGGGCTGTGACATCATCTCTACACCAATGTCTGAAGTACATTATCAATGGTACTCTAGTGAAAGTTAAGGCAGAAGAAACCTTGTCCATGATAAGGAATGCGGTAGTCCCTTATATTGAAGTAGAAGATTACAAAAATGGAAATCTCTATGCCTTTGAGATTGTGAACACCAAATGGGTACCGGAGAATACGGTGTTGAGAAGACCAGTTATTTCTGATACTGCAAGAAGACATTGTAATCCCACCAATCCATGTTTCTTTTCCAAAGTTAGCATACGTGATGAAACCTAAAAACATGATGGAAGTCTTGGGATAGAAACTTGCTATCATGGATATCAATAATGTTGAGATTCAAGCTTAAGAAAGACGATCACAAGAGAGCTGCTAGGAAAGAAAATGAATTGTTACCTCAATTAATTGTCCATTCTCTAGAAGAGGCTCCAACCAAAAATAAAAGGAAGGAAGCCAGAGGAAGAAGACATTGTAATCCCACCTATCCATGTTTCTTTTCCAAAGTCAGCATATGTGATGAAACTTGAAAACATGAAGGAAGTCTTGGGACAGAAACTTGCTAGCATGGATATCAACAATGTAGAGGAAGGTGAAAGGAAAGGTTGGAACTATGATGATGAGCAAAAAACAACAAAAGAAGATGAATTATTACCTCAATTAATTGTCCACTCTCTAGAAGAGGCTCCAACCAGTGCCTTTATGCGAAAGCTTTCAGTTAAAGAAGTATTCCAGAATTGGGAGATTGAAGAAGCCCCAATTATTTTTAAGAAGAATTCTAAAAGTGAATCCTCCATAAATCCACAAACATATTGCATTGAAAATGAATGGCCAAACTTTGATAAGGATGAGATTGCAATGGATGAAGAGGAATGGGATGAAGAGTTTGCTAGATGGATAAAACAGTCAAAACATGCTTGGAAACCTACAAAGGAAGAATTAGAGGTGATAAATATAGGCACTGAGCAAGATAAAAGAGAGTTAAGGATCGAAACTCTGATTACTATAGAAGAAAGATGCAGTTTAACCTCACTACTACAAGAGTATATTGATGTGTTTTCCTGGTCTTATGCAGATATGTCTGGTTTAGACATTGATATTGTAGTATACAGATTGCCTTTGATCGAAGGATGTAAACCTGTTAAGTAGAAATTAAGAAGAACTCGCCCGGATATTATGCTCAAGGTTAAGGCAGAGATAGAGACGCAGTGGGATGCTGGTTTTCTAGAAGTTATTAAATACCCTCAATGGGTATCTAATATAGTGGTAGTACCAAAAAAGGATGACAAAATCAAAGTATGTGTAGATTTCAGGGATCTAAACAAAGCTAGTCCAAAAGATGATTTTCCTTTGCCTCACATAGACGTCCTAGTACACAATGCTGCTAGAAGTTCAACTTACTTCTTCATGGATGGATTCTCCAGTTATAACCAGATTAAAATGGCTGAAGAAGATAAAGAGAAGACCACTTTTGTCACACCATGGGGAACATTCTGCTACAAAGTGATGCCATTACAATGGGTTGTGTGTTGGGACAATATGATGAGTCTGGAAGAAAGGAGTAAGCTATCTATTATCTGAGTAAGAAGTTTACCGATTGTGAATCTAGATATACTATGACTGAGAAGCTATGTTGTGCTCTTGTATGGAGTACGAAGCATCTTCGATAATATATGTTTTATTATACCACCTAGTTGATCTAAAAAATGGATCCTCTTAAATACATTTTTGAGAAATCTTACTTGTCAAACTGAATAGCAAGATGGCAAGTAATGTTGGCTGAGTATGACATTCTATACAAGACAAGAAAATCTGTAAAAGGAAGTGTAATTGTTGATCATCTAGCAAATAATGCTATCAATGATTATGAGCCTTTGAAATTTGACTTCCCGGATAAGGATGTGTTGATAGTAGAAGAAGACAAAGAGAAGAATGATTGGTGGATCATGTATTGTTGATAGCAATATCCCGTCTCAATCAAACTACAATTTGAATGCACTAACAATACTGTTGAATATGAGTCTTGTATCCTTGGATTAGAAGCTGCTTTGGAGATGAAAATAAAGAAGCTTGATGTCAATGGGGATTCAATGTTAATAATCTGTCAAGTGAAAGGCGAATGGCAGACCAAGGAAAAAAACTAATACCATATCAACAATATCTATCGAAACTAACTGAAGGCTTTGATGAGATAGATTTTACCCACATGGAAAGAGATAAAAACCAGTTTGTTGATGCTTTGGCAACCTTAGCTTCTATGGCCAAAACTGATTATGGAATCAGGGTACAACCAATTTGCATTGAGATTAGAAATTTTCCAACTCATTGTTGTTCAATTGAAGGAGAAATAGATGGGAACCCATGGTTTTATGACATCAAACAGTTTATCTAATATCAAGAGTATCCCTTGGGGGCATCCAAAGCAGATATGAAGACCTTGAGAAGGTTAGCTCTGAAATTTTACTTGGATGGAGAAATTCTATACAAAAGGTCATTCAATGGGACTTTACTGAGATGTCTAGATGAAATCGAAGCTAAGTTAGCATTGCAAGAAATTCATGAAGGAATTTGTGCAACTCATGCAAGTGGGCATATGATGGCTAGACAATTACAACGATCAGGGTATTTCTAGATGACCATGGAGAAAAATTGCATCGATTATGTCAGGAAATGTCATAAATGTCAAGTGTATAGTGATAAGATAAATGTACCTCCAGCTCTTCTATTTAATATGACATCACCATGGCCATTTGTAATGTGGGGAATAGATGTGATTGGGCCAATCAACCCAAGGGCCAACAAGAAGTATCAATTTATCTTAGTAGCAATTGATTACTTCATAAAGTGGGTGGAGGCTAGCTCTTATGCCTATGTAACTCAAAAGGTGGTCAAGAGTTTCATTGAGAAAGATTTGATTTATCGGTATGGTTCACCGGAGAAGATAGTGATTGACAATGCCTATAATTTTAATGGAAAAATAATCACAGAATTGTGTGTGAAGTGGAAAATTAAACATTCAAACTCATCTCCCTACAGACCAAAGATGAATGTGCTATCAAAGTTGCAAATAAGAATATCAAGAAGATTATCCAAAAAAATTTACCACTACCAAGTGAAGACCGAAGCAAGTGGGCACCAAACTATGAAGGCCAATA
>NW_011500254.1:14760-16544 GCF_000495115.2 Populus euphratica
TTTCATAAGAACCTTAACTAAGATCACACCCTACACTAGGGGCAAAAATAAAGAAATGATCATGGAAATCATCTTGAAGACATGTGAGCTTATGAATTCTAACAACAAGGAATTCAATTGAGAGAATTCCTAACAAATAGAAAAAATTTCTAATTTGGAATATTTAGTATCATTTGTTTTGTCAAGATAGCAAAAGAAAAGATGAAGATAAGATAATAGTGATCTATAGTTTTCAAACCCTTAAACACTTTTCTTGAGCTTATAAAATCCTCTTTCTTTTACAGCCTTGAGCCATAAATACATTATGTGCCTTTAAAGCCCTTTCTAATTAAGAAAGCAACCTGAATCAATAAACAACATTTTCAAAATATAAGAGACTTTTTCATAAAGAGTCATGACGTAGCAAATAATTACTCATTATTATTCATGCTGTTAAAAGGAGTGTTCCTAAAAATAAAAGGCAACTGTTCCTTTTCTCTCAAAATACATTCAATCAATCGCTTGAACACTTTGAAAACCAAAGCAGAAGGTCATCTCATCACTTACCTTCATCTAAGGTTACTTTTACTAAGAGATTTAATACAAATCCTTAGAGTTGCTTGAACATTGTTATAAACAGACATTGAGAGTTTCAGTTTTCAAAAAACAAAAGAGATCTTTTGAAAAATCATTTTTGAAAAAATGGTTTTCTGTGTGAAGAAGACAGATATATGACACACCAAGAGGTAATGTTAGAAAATCAGAGATTTTAACGACAATAAGAGCAAAGGAGGAAATGAAAAGAGATAGTTAATACTTCTAGGGACAGAGAAGCCGTCACCAGATTCCTAATGGCACAAAGAAATTTGCTTCCCTAGTGGGAGATCCACATGATAAAACTGTAGACTTCTTCTAATATGGGATTGAAATAACATGATTATGTAGTTTCTATGAAATGAGATTGTTGCCTCTCATAAAATGATCAGTTAGACAATATAGTAACTGATACATCTTCAGTTATGAAAATCCCAAGTGAAGCGGGATAATCCTCATATATTGACCATGTGACGTGGTTAAAGAATCCTCAACAATGTGAATGTTACCAATAACACAATGTCGGGCCAAGGAGAAGCTAATGCCCTCAATGAAGTAACCAATGGAGAAAGAGGCAGTGACTATTGGAAAACTCAAACAAAGTTTATCTTGGAGAACTAAACAACATGGGTCAGCTTGAGTAGATTTGAAAGACGCGTGAATCAAAAGAGCTTGCTAACATTCAAGATCGCCAGACAAGATGAACGGGGGATCTATATTTCAAAAAGGTAAGATGCATTGCATATCATCTAACTTCACAAGCATTGCATATTTGTCTTGTAGATATTTCTTGAAACAAAATTTCCAATGGGATTCAGACAAAATGAAGTTCTTCTAATCACATCAAATATGATAATTTCATAAAAGCAAAATTCATAAATGAAGACAAGAAAGATGGATTTTTTTATTCATGACAAAAGGTTTAAAAGTACAAATATTAAATAGTGCGAGGATGATCAGGTAATTATCATCTTGATCATCAATCATGCCTCGAAATTCTTCAAATTGTTTACGCATATGCTCCATCTCTTCTTCGAATTCGAGATGTCATGTGTTAACATAGTCCTTCTAAAAGTTAACACGGGTATTCAGCTCTTAGTTTCTCCTCTCCAAGTCATTTATGTGATGTCTTTCATCATGGAGTCTATTCCTTAAATTCTTGATCAGATGATGGAGATCAAGAACCTGAGTATTCAACTCAAGTCTTCTGG
>NW_011500254.1:16913-19609 GCF_000495115.2 Populus euphratica
CGTGATTTATAAGGATTCTACTCCTACTATTATTTTGAACAGAAGATCAGATCTCAACTGTAGATATAAGACTTTCTTAAGAAGCTTTCATCATCTTTGAGATTGATTTACAAATCAGATGTCAACTATAGATACAAAACATTTTTAAGAAGCTTTCATCATCTTTGAGATCGATTGCAAATCAGATCTCAACCGTAGATATAAGACTTTCGTGAGAAGCTTTCATCATATTTGAGTTTTATTTTTTACAAATCAGATCTGAGTCATACAAATTTGACTTCCTTTAGAAGTTTTCATTAACCTTGAAAATCATAGTGAAATCACTTTCATGTATTTCACAAAACAATTGATGAAATCACTTCCATGTATTTCACAAAACCATTGATGCAATCACTTTCCTGTATTTTACAAAATCAATCTGAAATCACTTTCATGTATTTCATAAAACCATTGCTGAAATAACTTTCATGTATTTCATAAAACAATTGATGAAATCACTTCCATGTATTTCACAAAACCATTGATGCAATCACTTTCCTGTATTTTACAAAATCAATCTGAAATCACTTTCATGTATTTCAGGAAAACCATCAATGAAATCACTTTCATGTATTTCACCAAACCATTATTGAAATCACTTTCATGTATTTCACAAAACCATTGTTGAAATCACTTTCAGGTATTTCACAAAATCAAGATTGAAAACATTTTCATGTTTTTCACTTGGGCAGGTCACCCATAAGAATTAGACCAACTGAAAAATATATGTGTTTTTCAACACCTCCATCATTTTTCTTTACAAAATTTCTATACAAAGTCAAAAGAAAATGAATTTTTCAATGCATTTACACCATAAGCATTGTAAAGACGGGGCAACTATTGTAACCCAATTTTGGATTCACTAAGATTTTCTTGAATGTTATTTTAGTTTATTATTCATAAAAAAATAAAAATAAAAATAAAAATAAAAAAAGAGTTTAAAATATATTTTCTTAAGGAAACCGCATCTTTTGATCAAAATCAAGTCCACCAGGTTAGTACAGGTTAAACGATGTTGATCGAGATAAAAAATGAGTTTCAGGTCGTTTTGGGTCAAAACTATCATTTTCGGTCCAAACCGAGTTCACCGAGTCAATACAGGTTAAACCATCTCGAACGGGATAACAAATGAGTTTTGGGTCGTTTCGAGTCAAAACCATCCTTTTCGGTCAAAACCGAGTCCATTAGGTCAATACTGGTCTCACCATGTCGACCACGATGAAAAATGAGTTTCGAGCCGTTTCAGGTCAAAACCTTCATTTTTGATCAAAATCGAGTCCAGCGGGTTAATATGGGTCCCACCATGTCGATCGTGATGAAAAATGAGTTTCGGGTCGTTTAGGGTCAAAACCATCATTTTCGGCCAAAACCGAGTCCACTAGGTTAATATAGGTCCCACCATGTCGACCGCGATGAAAAATGAGTTTCAGGCCATTTCGGGTCAAAATTATTATTTTTGGTCAAAACCAAGTCCACCGGGTCAATACGGGTCCCACCATGTCAACCGCAATGAAAAATGAGTTTCGGGCCATTTCGGGTCAAAACCGAATCCACCGGGTTAATACGGGTCCCACCATGTTGACTGCGATGAAAAAATGAGTTCCAGGCTATTTTTGGTCAAAACTGGTATTTTTGGTCAAAAAACCCGGCGCACCGAGTTGATACCCGTATAAATTTTTTTTTTTGTAATTAAAATTGATTTTTAGTGGTTGAAAGGCTTTTTATAATGCTGATTTGAGTTTTTAATTTTACTCTTATAAATAAATATTATTATATATAATAAAATAAAAAAATAATTCAATTTTGTCATAGTAGGCGGATGATTTCTGTCGATGGTAGGCAGTGCAGCTATACATTGAAAATTTTGCACAATCCCGTGATTACCTGCACAATATGTGATTCGCTGTCCCCTTTCATTGACTATAAATAGCCAATGAAACCAAGCCAATAGGGATGGAAACAGAAATCAAGAGAATTGTGAATTGTGAATTCGAGAGCAAACTATTTTTGTTAAACTATTTGTGTTACTATTTGATACTATTCACTTATTTTCCTGCTTTTTCTTCACCCTAGATATTGATTTTTTAAAAAACAATTTGAAAAATACCAAAAATATCCCAACCGTTAGATCTAATAGTATTTAAATCTGAGCCTTTGATTTCTTAGGATACAATAGGCTTTACCACACTAGATTAAAACTCAAATCCATCTCAGCCTTTAAAATAATCTACCCATTGATCCTATTGCACCGCGTTATCAGGTGTACCAAACACTCGGTACACCGCGACACACCAGATCATAGCCGGTTCATCCTGACCGTCTGATCAACTTGCAGATCAAGTCAATCACAGCCGCGCGATCTGTTCATTCACGATACAACGTTTCACAGGCTTCAGATGCACCAGTGCACCATACACTCGTCCATACCGTATCAAAACTCAGAGCCCCTCTCTCCTCTCGCCGACAATTCTCTCTCTATCCTCCGATCTCCCATTTCCGATCGTTTCAAGCCGCGAAACCACCACAGAAAGGTGCATCGCCTCCTCTGAAGCAAAACCCCCGCTGTTTTACACGTTTTCACCGGCAATTTTGGCCGGAAAAAGGTCGCGACAGTCATCGACCAACCGAGCTTCAAGTCGTCGATTCTCCCTCATCAG
>NW_011500254.1:19629-20120 GCF_000495115.2 Populus euphratica
TCAACGGCCAACGAGACCACCACCATCAGAATCCTCATCCTCAGATCTACTAGAATCGACCATCTTTTTGCTGGAATCGCACCGGAAAAATTCATTGCCGTCAACAGTAACCGCGCGTGAGCTACACGCGCCGCCAGTGATATTTTCATAAATTTTAGAGAAATTCGAGGGTATTTCAGTCTTTTACCTATATAGTGGCACTCATGTAATTTTTTATGGTATTTTTGATATTTTTATATATAAATACTTATAAATTTTTTGCATTAAAAAACAAAAATAAATTTAAAATAAATAACGACGCAGGTCCAACACCCATTTTATCATATCACTATTCATGGGTCAAAACTCGATTCTCAAATATGGATATACCCATTTCTCAACAATATCAAAATAATTTTGTTTTATAAAATAAATATTATTTGCCGACACATCTTTTTTATTTACAAAAAAGAACCGATGTAAAAAATTTAAATACCAAATATGGATTATGT
>NW_011500254.1:20199-20652 GCF_000495115.2 Populus euphratica
GTAGGGACAAACGTCGACATTTTAGACAAAGTCTCCTAGTTTTAGGAACTAATGTCATTTTTAACGTGTTTCCTATTTTTAGGGACCGACGTTAACCATCTTAAAAAATTTACAAATAAGCTCAAAACACAATAGCATTTCAATCAAATGAAAAACACACAAGTAAGGGTAACCTTTCTCTGAAAGGATGTTTTAAGAGTAATGTCTACCTTCCCTTAATCATAATTAACCCAGTAGCCGAATATCTGGGACCAATGTCTAATTTTGGATTTCTAGTTCCCTCAAATTACTGGAGGGTGACCCAAATAAAATCTTATTTCCCCCATTAAAAAAAAACTATTTATTCTTTTGGTTAAAACGAACAAAAAAGAGTGGAGTCGTCGCCCGACGTCGTATAGTGATACTATGTGTTCTTGTTTTTTTTTTTTTTTTCTTTTTAATGTATTTTTTTTA
>NW_011500254.1:20876-23991 GCF_000495115.2 Populus euphratica
GCCATCCCCCTATCTGCTGAACCCCTATATTGCTTTTACGAGGGTGATCACTGGAACAACAAGAGGCCCGTTTTTAGAAACCAAGTACTAAACCTACCATATGTTCATGTAAAGGAACTAGAACCTATCCTTAGGGTGTATGATCCATAATATCTTTTACATCAAAACAAGTCTAACCCCAAGGCATCTTGAATTGCATAACTTATGAACGAAGTGCTCACCATTGCTAAATTTTCCATCATAGAATATGGAAAAATTCTGAATTGTTACAATTGACTGAAAAAGACTGTCTTAGAAGAGATGCTAAGAAGTTGTCACCAATCAAGAACCTGAATTGTATTATGAATGAGGTGAACAAATTTATGACTCATTTTCAGAATGTAGATAAAGAAGCATTTTTTAGAAAAATACGAACGTTTGGTGGAAATTGCAAGGATAAAAGTTTAAGCCTAGATATGCGAGTCTTAGTTCATTTTTAGGATCTAGACTACTAGTGTTTTTCTTTTAAAAGCATATACCGATGTCCCACAATAGAGGAATATAGAATGTTGACTAAGTTTCCTAACAATTTGTATATGATTTATTTTCCTTTGGGATCTGATAAAATCATCCCCGAACTGTCAAAACTGCTCAGAATAGCCAACTTAGAAAAGTTTTTGGAAAAGAATGCTATTGGTCTTAAATGGAGGATAATGTTAAAAATTGAACTAAAAAAGAAGTCAAGATTAGAAAAGGAGAGATTGATTGCCTTAGGCATATTTGGCCTTGTGTTGTTTCCAAACCAAACGGGTGTAGTGAGTTTGGAGGCCGCCGTTGCTTATGTAAAGTATGAGAATACACAAATCAATCTGGATGGTTAGCCATATAAAAAAAAAAGCCTATCTTCAATAATTTTTAATGGTTCACCCAAAGACCCCTAAAGTTGGTAGAAGAAGAAGAATGGGGAGATCTAAACAACCAAGGTTAGGTTGACAAATTAGAAGGTTTGCCTAATAATGATTTCAAGGGGAGAGCCCCATAGGTAACGACATTGAAAGTCCTAATGAGTTATGGATAGAGGCGTTGGGTGTCATTGGTAGGAATTATAAACTATATGAGTTACGCTCCTGCCCTGGTAGTAAGGCAACTTAGGGGCATGCAATTTGTTCCAAGGATTATAGGAATTGCTCAATTTTTTAGTTTGTTCAAAAATCCCATTATGCTAGAAGTTTTGAAGATCATCAAACAAGATTGGAAGCATCTAGTTTTGTTTAAGACAGAAGGTTTAAAAGATCCAAGTGTAAGTGAAGAATATGCAAGATGGAGAGACCTAGCTCCTTCAACCATGCCTTGTGTAAAAGTCAAATCTCCTAAAATTATAAAATAGCCTATTAAGAGGAAAATGGTCAATAATAAAGAAGAGTTAAGAAGAAAGGTGGAAAAACTTCAAATAGAGTTGAGCAAAAGCAGAAAAGACAAGACAATGTTGGAAGAAATGATGCTAGAAGGAGATAAAAAAAAAGGAGCATTTCTAGATAAGCAAAGACAATCTAGAGATGCAAGAATAACAAAGCTTGAGTTAACGCTAGATGAGGAGAAGGTTGTTAGTGAAGAAAGTGAGAAAGAGTTAGGATGGATAAGTTTGGATTGGATGCAAAGTTGCTCTGAACTTGAAGTAATGGATATTGACTTTAACAATTGCAAACGAAGCATAAAATATTACCAAGAAAACTTTACACAAGTTCAGTTCGAATTAATGGATAAGATAGGGAAGTATGAGGATTTGAAAAAGAAATATATGGAGTTAGAAAGCTGTTTGATAGGGATTACAAAAGAACAAAGTTAAAGGAAAGGTTTTGAGGTTGTTGAAGCAAAGTTAATGGTTATGAAGGATAAGATAAAAGTTACGAGGATAAAACTTGATAAGGAACATAAAAAGATGAATTATTTGGATGGGAAACTAGCAAGAATGGAAAAAAACACAAGGATTAAATAGACATTAACCACACTACTTTGAACAAAAACAATATGTTGCTCATAAAAAAGATGATCAAGACAAATGAGAAAATAGACGAAGCTGTTGCACTTGTTCAAATTATTAGAATCAATGCACGAAATATGGAAGGGGACATCATTCGTTATTGTCGACGCTTAGCCAAAATCGATGCCTTTCTAGGGAAGATTAAGAACCGCGGCTTTGCCATTTTACCTTTGACCAGAGAGTTTGTTGAGGAAAGGGATTAAAATATTATATTTCTAAATGTAATAAACTAATCAAGCATTAATTAAAAGAGCGTTGACCTATCTTCTTATGCAAAATATGTCTTTTGGTGAATATGATTCAAGCAAACAACTTGAAAGACAGTACTCCTAACAAAGCAATATGACAAAAGAACCTATGTTTATAAGGTGGTGTCTATTATTCGTTCACAAGAAGGCTGCATCCATACCTAATATACAAATGCATTATTATCATAATCATGCATTGTCTTATATATTTATGCACATATTCACAGACTTAGAAACATAGATCCTCCTTCTAGAATCCACAACACTCGATTAAAGAAAAGGATGGAAAATGAAGGTTATACCTAAAAGCTCAGTATCAAATAAGAGCTTGAAGGAATTTGGAATGATGTTGCCCACCTAATCGGTTTGCTTGAGAAAATGTTTTGAGACAACGTTTTTCCCTTTAATGAGATCATGCATTTTCAAAAGTTCATCTTAATATTTTTACGCATTACTTTCCGTTTTCAAAGTGGATCTTCCAAAACGAACACCTGCACTTTACATTGAGAATGGATGGCCAAACTTTAAAGAATACATAGTAGCTGTAAAAGAGAAAGAATGAAATGAAAAGAGGACAACATGAACAAGTTTGGAAGATAAAAATAGGACAACATGAACAAGCTTGGAAACCATAGATATGGGCAATAAAAAAAATAAGAGAAAAAAAATTAAAGATAGGGACTATAATCACTCCTAAAAAAGAAGAAGAATTGGTTTCTGATTAGTACTTAAAAGTGCATTTTTATCATGATTTTATATTATCATTTTGCACTTGAAGTATCAATAACTCCTTAACTAAAGCATGTTTTATAATAATATATCTAAAAATATAAGATACCTTTAATTT
>NW_011500254.1:24198-38444 GCF_000495115.2 Populus euphratica
TTCCCAATTTTGGCCTATAAAAGGAGGCATTTGCCATGCATTTAGGCATCTTGGTTTCCAGATTAAGATCATGCTCTTGCTTTCTCTCTTTGTATTTTTTGTAATATTTATGCTTTACTTTCATTAATATCAAGTTTATGCCTTTCATTCCTTTCCTTTACTTAGTTAACTTTTATCTTATTTATGTTCTTATTTTATTTATTTATTTTTCTTTCTTTCTAATGGTGTTTCTAAAAGTAGTCAAATATCTACAATGGGTGTCCAACATAGTGGTATTACCTGAAAAGAAAGATAAAATCAGAGTTTGTCTGCCACACATAGATATGTTAGTTGACAATGTAACATGTAGCTCCACATATTCCTTTATGGATGGATTTTTAGGGCTACAATCAAATAAAAATGGTGTAAGAGGATAAGAGGAAGACAACATTTGTAACACCATAGGGAATCTTTTATTACAAAGTCATGCCATTTGAGTTAAAGAAGGTTAGGGTCACCTACCAAAGAGTAACTCTATTTCACGACATGATGCAAAAAAAGATTTAAGTATATATGGATGACATGATTGCTAGATCTAGAGAGGGAGAGAATCATATCTAAATATTGAAGGAATTGTTTGAAAGACCAAGGAAGTACAAGTTGAGGCTTAACCACGCAAGGTGTTCATTCGTGGTGAAATTTGGGAAGTTGTTGAAAGGGATAGAAATGGACCCTAGTTAAGTAAACGTTATTCATTCTATGCCAGCTTTCAAAGCTGAGAAGGATGTAAGAAATTTCTCGGGGAAGTTGAATTATATTGCTTGGTTTATACCTTAATTAACCATGACTTGTGACATAATCTTTGTTTGTTAAGGAAGAAGAATCTCGGAATTTTAAATAAGAATGTGAAGGAGCTTTCAAGAAAATCAAGTAGTACCTACTGAATCCAACCTTATCTATCAAGCTAAATTGAAAAATGGCAAGTTCTACTAGCTGAGTAAGATATAGTATATATGACAAGGAAAGCTATGAAAGGAAGTGTTATTGCTAAAAATTATGAATCATTAAAATTTAAGTTTCTAAATGAAGATGTGCTTTCAATTGAGGGGAAATTAGGTTGGTGGACTATGTATATTGATGGTGTTGTAAACATATATGGTAACAGATCTGGTGCCATGATAATCTCTCCAAATAAAAACAATATTTGGTTTTAGTTAAGTCGCAATTTGGGTGCACTAACAACACAGCTGAGTATGAAGCTTGCATTCTCGGTTTTAGAGGCTACATTGGAGCTAAAAATAAAAAAAATAAATGTGCATGGAGACTCAATATTGATCATTTACCAAGTAAAAGTATACTGACAAACCAAGAAAGAGAAGTTAAGGCCTTACCAAGAATACTTGTCTAAATTAGCCGAAGAATTTGAGGAAATAGAGTTAACCCATTTAGGAAGGGAAGGAAACCATTTTTGTTGATGCTTTAGCCACGTTTAGCTTCCATAGTCAAAATGGACTTTGGACACAAGGTACAAGCAATACACATTGATATCAGAAATAACCCAACTCATGGTTTCCTAGTTGACAGAGAAATAAATGGAAACCCTTAGTACTATGATATCAATAATTTCATCTAAAACTAGACATCTCTCATGGGGGCATCTAAAATTAACAAGAAGACTTTGAGGAGGTTAGCAATGGATTTTTATCTTGATAGGGAGACTTTGTATAAGATATCATCTGATGAAACTTTGTTGAGATGTTTGGATGACGTGGAGGCAAAAAGTGATGAAGAAATTTATGGAAAGAGACTTGATCTGTCAATTTAGTCTATTAGAAAATATTATAATTAATAATGCACATGAACTTCAATAGCAAGATGATAATGGAACTCTATGCTAAATGGAAAATTAAGCATTTATATTCCTCGCTATATAGGCTAAAGATGAATGGTGCGGTAGAAACTGTCAAGAAGATTTATTTAAAAGATGGTAGTCATCTATAAGGATTGGCATAAGATGTTGCCATTTGCTCTTCATGCATACCGCACCACAAACCAAACCTGAACAAGATCCACCCCATACGCTTTGGCATATAGAATGGAGGCGGTGATGCCTTTAGAAGTGGAAACTCCCTTATTAAAAGTATTAGTAGACTCCAAGTTTAAGGAAGGTGGAATAGGTAAAAGTTAGATATGAATAGTTGAATCTGGTTAGTAAAAAAAGGATAGTTGAAATCTGTCAACATCAAGGATGGCCAGATCATATAATAAGAAGGTCTGACTTCGAGGATTTCACGAAGAAGATTTTATACTAAAGAAAATATAACATTTACTAGTTAAAGATCAAAGTAAATGACGCCAAAAAATGAGGGTCGTTACGTGATAAAGGAAGCCTTCTTTGAAGGAGCTTTATTGTTATCTAGAATGGATGGAGATCTAGTTAGACCTGTGGATGCTGACTCTATAAAAAAATATTATGCTTCTCGATCAATAAAATAAAGTTCGCCCATAAATTCTCTTTGTTATAAAAAAACTTTCTTCATAAAGCACATGATATCATAGCATTCAAAATCTTTTACTAAAAAAAAACTATTTTTCACATGACTAAGAAAATGACTCCATTAATTCCCAAAATTGAGGGATCCAAACCAAATTTAAACCTGATAAGTATTGCACACCACACTAGGGAAAAAAGGTGCACATAAAGGTCTATAGGGAACCCAAGCCCAAAAGGGTATCATCATAGAACATTGCTTAAAACAAAATATGATGATTGCATTGAAAGTTTTATTTTTCATGAACAAAACCAAATTTTTTGAGTTTTCCTTTTAAAAATAATTTTCAAAAATAAAAAAGGCAATTAAAACATCGGCAAAAGTATAATACAAAGCAACGTTTAATGGAGCAAGAAAGGGCCTATAAGGAACTAGAGATCTCTGTACCAAGCATAAAAAGTATAGGAAATATAGCGCGTGGAGCATATTCTAGTTTAAGAGGATAGGTCAGGCAAACGAATAGAAACAGGAGCTTGAAGAAGTCTACAACGGAAAAGAGGACCTATGTTTTCAAAAATAGGTAACAAAAAAAAACATGCATGTTATTTTGTCATAACATTAACCTGGCAAGAAAAGATATGACAAAAGCCAAAATAGTTCCAAGTTTTTGGGAAATCTGCTGAGGTTCAAAATCTCTGGTTAACGGAACTACAAAAAAGGATAGGAATTGTGAACTAGCATTGCTTCATTTCCTTGAGGTAAGATGTTTTCTTTTGAATTTTGAGATGGGCGGGTCACCCAATACTGAGACCATTTCTTAGAAAAGCATGAAGTTTTCTAGGTATATTAGGATGAGCAGGTCACCTGATATTGAGACCATTCCTTAGAAAAGCGTGGAGTTTTCTAAAGAATTTTAAGAAAGGCTAGTAACCTGATATTGAAACTGTTTCTTAAAGAAGCATGAAGTTTTCTAAGAATTTCAAGATGGGTCGGTCACGCAATATTAAGATCGTTTCTTAGAAAAGCATGGAGTTTGCTAAAATTTTTAAGAGGGGTCGATAACCTGATGTTGAAATCATTTCTTGGAAAAACATGAAGTTTTCTAAGAATTTTAAGATAGGTCGGTCACTTGATATTGAGACCGCTTCTTAGAAAAGCGTGACGTTTTCTAAAATTTTTAAGAGAAGCCGGTCACCCAATATTGAGACTGCTTCTTAGAAAACTCCATCTTAGAAAAGCATGGAGTTTTCTAAGAATCTTAAAAGGAACCGGTCACCCGATATTGAGACTGTTTCTTAGAAAAGTATGGAGTTTTATAAAAATCTTAAGAGGGGCCGCTCACTCGATATTGAGACCATTTCTTAGAAAAGCATGGAGTTTTCTAAAAAAAATTAAAAGGGGTCGGTTACCTGATATTGAAACTATTTCTTAAAGAAGTGTGGAGTTTTCTAAGAATTTTAAGATGGGCTGGTTACCCTATATTAAGATTGTTTCTTAGAAAAGGGTGGAGTTTTCTAAGAATTTTAAGATGGGCCAGTAACCCGATGTTGAGACTGTTTCTTGGAAAAACATGGAGTTTTATAAGAATTTTAAGAGGGGCCGATCACCCGATATTAAGACTGTTTCTTAGAAAAGTATAGAGTTTCTAAGAATCTTAAGAGGGGCCGCTCACCCGATATTGAGACCGTTTCTTAGAAAAGCATGGAGTTTTCAAAGAATTTTAAGATAGGCTAGCCACCCAATATTGAGATCATTCCTTAGAGAAACATGTAGTTTTCTAAGAATCTTAAGATGGGCAGGTCACCTAATATTGAGATTATTCCTAAGAAAAACATGAGATTTTCTAAGAATCTTAAGAGAAGTAGGTCACCTGATAGGGAGACCATTATTTAGGAAAAGTACTGAGATTTAGCAAGATCACACAATTTATCTTTACAACACTTACTATGAGGAACCATGAGCTTTAAAGGCTTTCATTACCTTTCTCTTTCTTTGTCCGAGTGTCTCTTTGCCTTAGGATGTTGTATAGTTTGAGTTTGGCTCCTAAATAAAGCTCTATCTAGAAAGTGAAACACGAGGGAAGTCCTTTTAGAGTCAAGGCGGTCTTTTAATAGATTTTTGATTCATGTTTTCATTTTGATTTTTTTTTTTGAAAAAAAAAGCTAGCTTGCTATTGGTTTGTGTTTATAGTTCTGTATTTGCTTTAGTATAAAGGTGTTGCTTAAGTCGTTTCCTTTTGCATGAGACTAATGAGTGTGGCAGTATTAAAGATCAGAAAAAAGGATGGGTGTTGAGTCATGGTTACTGTTATAGGTTTTGGTTTTTAGAATTGTGGTTTTTTTGTGCATAGAGACTTGTGTTCTTTTTGTAGGTATAGGATTTGGGTTTAAATGGACGAACTGAATCTTGTGTGAGTAAAGTTTGGCTTTGGGAAATTTAATTTTTATATAGATATATCAATGTTTTAGGCCTTTCGCAAATTTTGGAATGGATGTGCATGACTGGTTTTTTTTTTTTGATGCTTGCATTTTGATAAAAAAAATGTTTTTGCATGTTGCACACGGCCAATGCCCTAATATGTTTTGAATGTTTTTTTTAAACAAAAAATATTGGAAGTTTTGAAAATGTGTTTTTGCATGGATTTCTTAAATACAAAAAAAAAATATTTTCTTGCATTTCTGGATTTTACAACATGTTTGTAAAACTCCAAAGGGTATTGACCAATATTCCTAAAAATATAAAAATCTTATTTCGGGGTAATTCATCTATTATTCACCACTAATGTTTGGATAAAGAAATTCTTAAAGGATAAATATCCAAAATATTATTGGGAATAATTTGTTATTATTCACTATTAATATTTAGATAAAGAAACCCTGAGTGGTAAATATCCAAAATAATTTCTTAAGAATAATAAATTCTCACACATTCTTGAAAGACGCCTTGATTATAATCGAGGACATTTCAATTTTTTTACTCCACAATTTATGAGCTGTGAGAGTGTAAAACACTAAAGCAAAAATAAGCTTTTAAAGCGCTCTAGATTTCTAAATTTTTGTCCCTCCTCGCAATTTACAAGTCACAAACTCTTGAAATACCAAGGAAAAAATGAGCTTGTAAAGCACATTGAATCTCCTTGGATTTCAGATTTTGAAGCACATGAAATCTCCTTGGATTTCTATCTTAATAAATTTAGTTTGAATTAAACCTAAAAAAATAGATGGCATTTAAAAAAATAATAACACCATAGCAATTATAAGGCAAATTAAACACCAAGCAGTTTAACTTAGGTAGGCGTACTAATAATTTCTCTTTACACAACAAGTCTCTTGCCTTAAAATCTCTGAAAAACTAGTTAGAATTCCTAGTAACCATGATACTAGGTGACGACTTCCTTATTCACAAAAAAAGACCCCGAAATCAATTAAGGATCGCTGCGATACCACGCTTCTCTCGCGAGGATGCGACACAAATTGTGGACCATACTGGGACCATGTTTTAGGGTATTGACATATGAGGAAATGAAGAAAGACACCGCTGCCAATGTTAAGAAATTAGCTGAGTTCATGGGTTGTTCTTTCACTTTGGAGGAAGAGGAGGGAGGGGAGTGCAAATGATAATAAGCTTGTGTAGCTTTGAGAAGTTGAGCAACTTGGAGGTGAATAAAAATGGGAAGCACCGTCCAGGCACATCAATAGCTATTCAAAATAGTGTATACTTCAGGGAAGGTGAGATAGGCGACTGGGCAGATCACTTGACACCGGAAATGGGAGCCCGTCTAGATGACATAATGGAACAGAAGCTCAAGGGTTCAGGCTTGAAGCTGCCCAGATGACATTAGACAACTTGCCATTATCTAATGTTTTTCTAACTCGCAGTCTGGTCTCTGCAGAGAATGAGAGAACACAAACTCTTTAAGAGGATATTGTCCGGCACTTGCATCAACAGAAAAGTCCGACGTTAACTAAATGAGTTTATGGATCTCTTGTCTGAATATAGAAGTGCAGAAACCAACCTTGACCAAAAACCCCCGTGCTACCAACTACATCTCAACAAGCAACAATTCAAATGAATTGTGATCGCCAGTAAATAGCGAAACACTGCCCCAGCAATAGATCGTATATGCTCTGATTAACCAATAAAAATATCAAAAAATCATTTTAATCTAAAAATTTAAATAATTAAATAAAATTTTAAGATATAATTTATATTATTTTTTAATACATTCCCTCAAATGAAAGTTTTTTTTTTAATATATTAAAGAATCATATTAATTTAAAAACTTAAATTATTAGATGAGGTCCTAAAATATAATTTATATTATTTAGAAAGATTATAAATACCCTCCCTCGTTATAATTAACGATGCATACCATACTTCATTGACAATTCATCATGTAAAATATTTGTTTCTTAAACCATCATGTATTTTTAAATAATATCTATGATATAAAAAAAATCACTCAAATATTTCTGTAGTAAATAATATCAATGTGTCATGTTCACATTGCTATGAATAAAGAGTTGTTGGTTGCTTATTATTTCATCTAGTATAGTTGTTAGTTTGATTATCTGGTTACAATAATTATACGTTTACATCTAATTAAGACTTGTTCTTAATCCGTTCATTCACAGCTAAATATTTTAATTTAAAAATAGGTTTTTCAGTTAAGTTGTTAGTTTATTATCATAATCGTGGTTATGCATGTCACGATTATGCTATTTTTATTAGGTTGAGTCTTTATAATCCAGTTAGTTATTATTTTCAGTTGTATTAAGTTTTTCATCATGGTTATGTTAAATTTTATTTGAATTTGATCTTAAACATATTTATTTATCATTTTTTAAAACAAATTTTATCTCAACTATCTGTATGTATGCATGTATAAATATATAATCACTATTCTCAATGCAAAACATATAGTTATCTAATGAAAGAATGTTATCTCTTTCAGTGTGCCACAAATATTCAAAACACGGCGGTCACTCTTATTAGCTTGCAGTCATCAATCGAAGTATTATCGTCATATCCACCGGAGCAAGGCAAGCTACGGTTTTTTTCTAGCTACTGAACTAAACGGTACTGCGCTAGACAGTAGGTTTACAATATTTTTTCAATAAAATATTTAAGTGTTGTAATTGTGTTTTTCTTAAACATTAACTCAGGATATCATCCTAGCAATTAAACAACATTTTATTTGAATTATAAATGAAAAAAAAATGTAATGATAGCAAATAGAAAAAAAAAGAGCAATCATAATAAACTAGGAAAAAAACCTTCATTCAAAAATAAAAGATAGTGTTGTTTAATTATTAATCAAATAAATATTAAATTATAAAAGAAAATAAGAAATTAGAAAAAATAATTGGTGTGAGTCAATCTACTTAACCTATCAAATCATGTGCTAAGATATGAAGTCGATATAATCTTATCGAAAATTTTTTTTAAGAAAACCATACAATTATTTTTTTTCTTTTAAAAAAATTTCTAATGACAATATCAGGAAAAGAAATAATCCAAAAAAAGGATATCAACCTGTATTAATTTTTTAAACTCGTGACCCGAATCATCAGACTAAAACCACTATACATTAAAAATTACTGAAGCTGAATCCCTAAGAAATGATGTGTTAAAGCATGAAATTGAAAGATAAATTACACAAAAAGATTCAAAATAAGACAAGATAGCCATTCAAAGAATGAGAGTTGAAATCGAAATAAAAAATAAATTAGAGATCCATAAAAAAATTTAAATTTAAAAGTTAAATTAAAAAGAATAAAAACTTCAACATAACGATAAAAAAACTAAAAGAGTAAGGACCAACATAAAAAAAAATAACACTATAAACTTGGATTGAAGGGTGAAATAAAATAGAAATTATAAAAAGGATAGAGAAAAAAATAGAAATTATAAGAATAAAGTTCAAATTGAAAATATCAATCCATGACAAAGTGTAATTGAAAAATTAAATTGAAAATAAATAATTTTTTTACAAAAAAAGTACAAATAAAAAAAAATAAATGAAATAAAAAAAACTTAAAGAAAGAGGACAAATCTGCAATTTAAAATGGGATGAGATAAAAAAAGTTCATCAATAACAAATTGCTTGACTTTCACCAATATTCTTCGCATTATAAAGAAGAGGAAGTAATAATATTTTTAATTACATGATAAAAGAATTATTTTTATTATTAAAGGTATTGTCCTCTTTACTCAAAGTGCGTGAATGCCTCTCTTAAAAGTAATTTTTAAAATTTTAATATTGTATTTTTTGTTAAAAAATCATAATAAACTCTATAAAAACAATATGAAAAGGCAATGAATAAACTTGATTTGAAGTTTTTTTTTTCTTCTTCTTCTTTTTTTAACTTCAAGGATATTTAAGTAAGTTAACTGTACATTCAAAACTCACAAGATAATAGTGCTCTTAACAAAATAATAAATAATAAAAATTAAAAACTTGAAAAGAAGAAGATAGTAGATACCCTTGACCGAAGGCTTTTATTTTTTTACTTCAAGTGCATTTAAGTAATCCCATTATGCATTAAAAGCAAAAAACCAAAACTCCTACTAGATGTTAGGTATATATGTCTTAAAAAAATGGATTTCCTAGGTGAAAACTGAATAGTATCAGTGCCAGCTCAAGCTCAGAATGCCACATCTATTGATTAATTTCCCAGTTACCAACACAAGGGGAGACACACAGCACCTTAAAAAAGGGCATTACATAGTTAAAGCAGGAGAAAAATTATTACTACAAGAAAATCTATACGTTGTGGAATTGCACTATTCATCCATGTACAAGACCTTGAACTCACTGTTTATAGTGTTTTTTCTTTTTATTTGGCACTTTTAGAACAAAGTTGTAGGCTAATGTAGGTTAATTTGTTAAGATACAGTGAGATTGAAATACAGCTAACCACACTAAAAAGTAAAGGACATGGCTCTCCCTAACTTTGGGTAAAATGACTATTTTGCCTTCAAAATATAACCAAGAAAACATGTTACTCTAGTAATTCAGTAATATTACAATAGTTTTATTTGTTATTTCAAAATTTAAAAGGTACAATTACATCTTTTTACTTTTTATGATTTTATATTGTTAGATTTAATTTTTAAAAAAACTAGTATTTTTATCTTTTTTATTTTATTTTATTTTTATAAAAAAAAACTAGTATTTTTATCTTTTTATTTTATTTTATTTTTAATAAACACTAAAATAACTTGCATGCCATTTGAAGTGGATTTTTTATAACTTGTGTTTAGCGGTATTTTTATATAATTATTATTTGGTTAGGAGGGAATTGTGTAATTTAATATATAAAATTTATTTAAAAATGTTGTTAATACATGCTAGCAAGAGTAGGGCCGTTCAATGATTAAACACCTCTTCTTATGATAATATTTGAATTGTTTTAGGATTGCCTCATCAATGAGGCGATGCATGTGGCCAAAAATTGACTGGTTTAGTGTTGATGTTTTTTTTACCTCCCTTCTTCTCTCTTCTCCTCAATTTTCACTCTTATCCCTTCAAAATATCAAAGGATTCATTTAATTTTTAATCCTTTTAAATTTAATTCATATTATTTTAATTATTATTTATTTTATTTGAAATAATTTATAAAATTAATTTTTCTAATTTAATCCTTTTATAATTTTTTTATTTTTTAAATTTGGTATAAGATAATTTTTTTGGTGCAAATTTTGGCTTAATTCAATTATTAGAATGTGAGGCAGGTAACAATACAAACACCTCGGATGATGGAGACTTAAATATTTGTAAATGGAGACATCTCGTTCTCGAGAAGAAATAGTTAATAGTGCCAATAGCGAATCTGCTCTCAACTTGCTACAAGCTGTCATTACCAAATATTAATGAAACAAATATTTCTTATTAGTCTAGAAAAGCGATCTAATAAGGCGATTGTTCACTTGTCGTTGTTGAATTGTTTGTTTTATAAATATTTATAGATTATTTTACTTATAAAAATTAAAAAAAAAAATTATTTTAATATAATTAAAAAACATTTGAAAAACAATTAATAATATACCCTCAACCACCTTAAATATAGGTTTAAATTGTGGTGTGGGTTCCACACCATTTAAACCTTGCAAAGAAGGATTTAAAACACAATCACGCTGAAGATTTGCAATCCAATATAATATGAAATAATACCCCATTGCATCAGCGAACATGTGATCAATAATATTGAAATACTGTAAATTTTAATTTAATTCAATTGTTAGAGCTTGAGGCAGCGTGACAATGTGAAAGAAAATGTCAGAAAATCTTGGATGATGGTGAACAAATATATCAGTAATTTGAGACAACACGTTCTCGGAAGGTAATATTATATTGTATGATGGTGAACAATTAATAGTTGATGGTGCCACAAATTAAACCAGCTCTCAACTCGCTACAAATAGCTGCCATCGCCTTTCATCTTTCTACGTTATATTTTCATTTTTTACATTCATGGAATCCTCTTTGCCTTCCACCCAAATCTTGGATTCTGGTGAAAGTGCTGAGAGGAAAAATGAAGCTAAAAATTACAGTGAAGTGATGTCCACCCTTCCAAAAGCTAAAGGCTTGAGGGGGAATGATTTTTACCTGTACCAACGCTTTTGGTACGCTCCCTTCTCCTTGGAAGGACTCATGTCTGTTCAAGAGCACTTCAATCCTCAATCCACTGATATATTTCTCGCCAGTTTTCCAAAAACTGGCACAACTTGGCTTAAGGCCCTCACTTTTGCTATTCTTACACGATCCCGTTTAAGTGGTTCAACAACTAGTTCTTTACTTACCAAGATGCCACATGACTGTGTTCTTTTCTTGGAATTTCAGCTTGCTCAAAACCCAGGTAATCGGGACTCGGCAATTCCTCTGATATCTACTCATGTTCCTTACAGTTGTTTACCTAAATCTATCATTTCTTCTAGTTGCAAGATTATTTACATTTGTAGGGACGCAAAGGATTCTTTTGTTTCTTTGTGGTACTTTGTTGCCAAGCTGCAAAGGTCGAACAATGTTGAGCCTCTTCCTCTGGAAGAGGTTTTTGAGCTGTTCTGCAATGGAATTGCAAATTATGGACCATACTGGGACCATGTTTTAGGGTATTGGAGAGCAAGCTTGGAGTTCCCCGAGAAGATACTGTTCTTAACATACGAGGAAATGATGAAAGACACCGCTGCTCATGCTACGAAATTAGCTGAGTTCATGGGTTGTTCTTTCACCTTGGAGGAAGAGGAGGAAGGAGAGGTGCAAAAGATAATAAGCATGTGTAGTTTTGAGAAGTTGAGCAACTTGGAGGTGAATAAAAATGGTAAGCGCCGTCTAGACACATCAATTCCTATTCAAAATAGTATATACTTCAGGAGAGGTAAGAGAGGCGACTGGGAAAATCACTTGACACCTGAAATGGGAGCTCGTCTAGATGACATAATGGAGCAGAAGCTCAAGGGCTCAGGCTTGAAGCTGCCCAGGTGATTGTGCCTAATCAGCAAATTACTACTTTGTTCCAGCCTCACCCAGGAGCGAGACAGCCAGCCCTCTAGTGTCTACATGGTAAGGGAATAATTCCTTCAAGAATGCGGAGCCCAAAATTATAACAGTGATGCCTGTATAGGATAGACCATGCTGCATCCATTCCATGAGATAATTGTATTAAAGAGATGGTGCAGTGTGGAAGGCGATATTTAGTGAAATATATATTTGTGATTAATCAGTAGCAATTATTATATGCTGACTCTCTCGGATTTTCTAGACACAAGATTTATTAAAAAGAGATGAGAAAGGAGAGAGAGAAAAAAATAATCTTAAAAGGTATATTAAAACTTTTGATGAGAATATTATTGGTGTTGTTAAAAATATCTTAACAAAATAAATTTAAAAATATTAAAAAAATTATAATAATCCAAATAGACCATACAAGTAGCTCGAGATAAGTGAGCTCAGTGAGCTCTAATATTTTTGAACGCTTGTATTACTTATTTTATTTATTATTTATAATATTTTGATATTGTTTTGATAATGTTATTATTAAAATTTTAATGCATCTCCATTATTATTATTTTTTGGTTTGCTCTCACTTAATCTACTTTATCTCAATCTTATTCACTACTTTGTCAATGCGAACTAGATATTTCCTTAAATAAGATCTAATCTATCAGCGGATAGGTGATCAAGAATATTAAATTAGTGTAACACTTGGTTTAATTCAACATTATAATTCGAGGTGCTATAATAATGTGAAAATAATAATAATAAAAAACTAGATGATGGCGACCACGTATCAATAATTCCAGACATCACGTAAAGCATCTTTATCATCATTATTATTATTGGTATAATAATATTTGTTATATTAGTTTTTAATTGTTAAGTTTTCTACTATATGTTAAAATTTTAAGATCTTCAAAGATTGAGAAGATCTTCAAATAAGTATCTAAAGTTACCATGGGACCGTCTTTATTTTTCTATTTGGATTTTTTATATTTATATTAAGAATTTTAATTTAATTAGTATTTTATTATTTAAAAATAATAATGCTAGATTAATTCTATTAGCTAAGCAAGTTTTTTCTATATAAAATTTTAAATTTAGAACTAATACAAATAAAAATATTTCGTTTATTTTTTATTCGAATATTCATATTATTGTTTAGATTTTTTTATAAATATTTAGAGATTTTGTCTATTTTGCTACGGTGTTATTTTTATTTTTTTTAATATTATAAAATCAAAATAATTCAAAAATATAAAAAAAAATTGAAAAAAATCAAAATTGATTAAAATCCCAGTTAAAATGTTGTACAGAAAAAAATCAAAATTGATTAAAATCCCAGTTAAAATGTTGTACAAAACACTCTCTTAGTTTTATCTTTATGTTTAAAAAATAATTTTTAATATTAGCAATTCAAAACAATCTAATAATATATATAAAAAATAATTTTAAAAAAATCAAAATTTTTAAAAATTATAATCGAAATGCTCCCTTTTAGTTTTATGATCTACGTGCTGTGTAAATCAGCTCTCAACTTGATACAAATAGCTGCTACAATGGCCTTTCTTTAATATTTTATTTACAACATTCTGCTTAATATTTTCTTTCGTACATTCATGGAAACCTCTACGCCTTCCACACAAATCCAGGATTTTGGTGAAACTGCTAAGAGAAAAAATGAAGAGCTTTCCAAAGGCCATGCTAAAACTACAATGAAGTGATCTCTACCTTTCTAGATGTATTTGTTGGTGTAGTTTATAAATAAATAAAAGAAAAGATGTTTATCCCATATTAGAAAGAAACATTCCATCTTAATGTTTTTAAGTGTGAGTTTCTATTGTGCGGTAAATTAAGCCATGGTAGACAAACTCTCCTATTTAGCTTCCTAATGTTATTATATAGATATTTAAAATATCAAAGGATAGCATTTGGAGCTTTGAACTTGAAACTTAATATGAACAGTTATACTGTTTCATGAAAAGTCATACTGTTTGATGAACAATCATATTATTTCATCAACAATCATATTGTTTGATGAAGAACCATAATGTTTCATCAATAGTCATATTGTTTGATGAACAATTATAGTGGTTCATCAACATTCATATTATTTTATGAACAATTATATTGTTTCATCATTATGTTTCAAGTCTATAAAAGCATGTTACTACAAAGAAAAGAAATATAACAACAAAATACATATATTCTTTTATTGGTCTTATCTTCTCATTCTTTTAAAGGTTTAGAGGGCTTAGTTGTATCCTAGAGGTGTT
>NW_011500254.1:41896-42289 GCF_000495115.2 Populus euphratica
CAGAGTTTATTGTTATAGCGGCTGCAGGTAAAGAAATAGAATGACTAAGAAATATGTTGTTTGATATTAAGTTGTGGCCACAACCTATGTCAGCTATTTCTTTATACTGCGATAATGAAACAACTATGTTTCAAGCTTATAGTAACATTTGCAATGGTAAGTCAAGACACACAAGCATTCAACATAGATATATTCGAGAGTTGATTACAAATGGTGTAATCACCATTTTCTATGTAAAGTCTGTGAATAATTTAGCAGATCCACTCACAAAAGGACTATCTAGAGACATGGTAGGAAAAACAACTAATGGAATGGGGTTGAAACCCGTTATTAAAGATACCAGTAATAGGAACTCAACTTCAGATTAGCAAAAAGCTTATCTCTTAGTTTAAT
>NW_011500254.1:42545-53961 GCF_000495115.2 Populus euphratica
AACTTAATATGAACAGTTATACTGTTTCATGAAAAGTCATACTGTTTGATGAACAATCATATTATTTCATCAACAATCATATTGTTTGATGAAGAACCATAATGTTTCATCAATAGTCATATTGTTTGATGAACAATCATAGTGGTTCATCAACATTCATATTATTTTATGAACAATTATATTGTTTCATCATTATGTTTCAAGTCTATAAAAGCATGTTACTACAAAGAAAAGAAATATAACAACAAAATACATATATTCTTTTATTGGTCTTATCTTCTCATTCTTTTAAAGGTTTAGAGGGTTTAGTTGTATCCTAGAGGTGTTATCTATGTGTGGGACAAATAAACACCTTAAAGATAATGTTTTCACGCCTCTAGGCCAACTCCATATTTGTTTCCATCCTAAACTTTCCTAACAATATCAACGTCAAATCTACACATCAGCATCATATTTGCACATATATCTTCACATTTCATATATACCTTATTGTCCAGTTATTAGAAACTTATGTTTAGGAATTATTTTTCCGTTAGCAATTGTTTAGGCTTTATTCTTGGATCGTGATTTCATTTCTCTATATTATATATATTAGTTGTAAAGCATGAATAAATATACATAATAGAATTTCAAACTTTACATAGTATAAAAGCGTTCTGTCTCTATACAAGTTCTTCAGTCTCTATATACATTCTTCATCCTTAGGTCTTCTTCATTCTGCTGCATATCTTCTTCTTGTAGCCATGTCTAATACCACATCTTCATCAATTCCTGATATATCATCTCTATATTTTCTTCACTCTACTGATCACCCAGGTTCCATTCTAGTTTCCATTCTTTTTAATGGTGACAATTACCCTACCTGAAAGCGAGCCATGAAAATGGCATTAAACCCTAAAAACAAACTAAGTTTTGTTAATGGTTCTCTCCAAACCAACATCTTCCAGAGTAGAAATTCAATTGTGGGAGTGCTGCAGTGACATGGTTTTATCATGGATTCTCAACTCCATTGATAAATCAATTGTTAATAGTTTGATTTATCATGACTGTCCTTGTGATGTATGGCTTGATCTTGAAGATTGTTTCTCTCAAACTAACAATCCCAGGATTTTTAAATTAAAGTGTGATGTTGCTACCCTTATCCAAGGTTCTATGACTATTCCTGCATATTTCACTACACTTAAGGGTTACTAAAATAAGCTTGCAATGTTCATTCTTGCACCAAAATGCACTTGTGGTGTCTTAAAAGAATTGACTCATACGCAAGATATTAAGCGAGTTTTTAAGTTCTTGATGGGATTACATGATTCTTATGCTCCAATTCATAGATAAATTTTAGCTATGGATTCTTTACCTCCTGTCACCAAAGTATATTCAATTCTGCATTAAGAAGAGAAGCAACATCTCCTGCATATCTCCAGTATTCCAATAGAATCTGCTGTTATAGTAGCTACTTGTCTTCTTGCACATCGTTCTGATAATAAGGGACTGCATTAAGAAGAGAAGCAACATCTCCTGCATATCTCCAGTATTCCAACAGAATCTGCTGCTATAGTAGCTCCTTGTCTTCTTGCACATCGTTCTGATAATAAGGGAAGAGGATATGGTCGTCTAAAATGCGACTACCATGATCATGATGGTCACTAGAAATCCAATTGTTACAAGCTGCATGGTTACCTCAAGAACAAATCTTAATACCGTGAAGCAATTAATGAACATGTTGGCTCATCAATGGTAGTGAATAATGCCATCAGTTCTTCAACACCTTTTGAGATTAATATTCCCGGCCTCACTAGTAACCAATGCTCTCGCTTTTTGGATCTTCTATCACCATTGAATAATTTGGTTTTGAACACCAATTCTGCCAACTTTATTGGTAACCTTGCTTCTTGAAATTCTACTTCTTTTTCTAATCATGAATGGATTATCGATTCAAGTGCCTCAGATCATATAACTTTAAATTTACCATCCCTTAATAATGTTCAATCTCTGCATCAATTATGTCCCATTAAACTTCCAAATGGTGATGTTGTTTTTATAACTCATACTGGTACATTACATATTTCACCTGATATCTCCCTTTCTAATGTTTTATAAGTCAACATTTGGCTTATGATATATGTGCTACAGCAAAACACACTCGTTTACCTTTTTCTTTGAATACAAATAAAAGCACATTTTGTTTCAATCAAATTTATTGTGATATATGGGGTGGTTATCCTACTACATCACATTCAGGAGCCCATTATTTTTTAACCATCATGGATGATTTCTCACGCACAACATGGGTCTATCTCATGCACATAAAATCTGATACTTTTACTTGCTTTATAATTTTTTTTTGCCATGGTTAAAACTCAATTTAATTGCATTATTCGCCATGTGTGGACCGATAATGGTCAAGAATTCCTGTCTAATAAACTCCAAACTTTTTTTTATGATCATGACATTCTTCATAAACGCACGTGTGTGGATACATCTTAACAAAATAGTGTTGCCGAATGGAAACATCGCCATTTACTTAATGTGGCCTAGTGTTTACGTTTTCAAGCTAATCTTCCCATCTCATTCTGGGGAGAATGTATTCTCACAGCCACTTATTTAATTAATCGAACCCCATCCCTAGCCTGAAACATAAGTCCCCTTATGAGCTCCTTTTCTTAAAACCACCATCATATACACACTTATGAGTGTTTGGTTGTTTATGCTATGCCCAAACCCCCCGTCAACATCAAGATAAATTCTCTCCTCGAGCTTCACGTTGTGTTTTCTTAGGTTATCTTGCCAACTATAAAGCTTACCGTGTCTATGATCTAGAAAATCACAAGCTCTTCATCTCCCGTGATGTTACTTTTGAAGAACATAATTTTCCTCATCACCTCATACCTTCACCTCCTATAACTGCTCCAGTCCTTCCATTTCCAATTCCTGATATTCCTTCCTCATCTAGTTTACCAGCATCATCACCTTCCCCTTCCATAATTCCTCCCTCACCACTCATATCACCATCTCCTTCCTTACCACCTCAAGATCTCATCTCACGACCAAAACAAGCTGTTACACGTCCATCTTACCTCAACGATTACATCTGTTTTTCCCTTCCAAAGTCCCTTACAACTTCTGCTGTTCCACGATCTTTCTAAGGTACTGCTCATTGTCTCTCTTCCTTTTTATCTTATCATCATTTTTCTAACCACTATCTAGTTTTTCTTTCTGCATTATCTCAACATCTTGATCCCACATCATATTCTCAAGCTATGTGCCATCCTCATTGGTGCAATGCCATGACAGCTGAAATTCAAGCCTTAGAAGCAAACCATACTTGGATTCTTCAACCCCTTCCACCTAGCAAAAAACCCATTGGCTATAAATGGGTGTTCAAAACCAAAATTTGGGTTGATGGATCCATAGAACAACACAAAGCTCGTTTAGTGGCCGAGGGATATACTCAGATAGAAGGTTTGGATTATCATGACACTTTTGCTCCTGTTGCTAAACTTGTTACTGTTAGATGTATTCTTGCAGTTGCTGCAACTCGATAATGACACCTTTTCCAATTGGACGTTAACAATGCCTTCTTACATGACAATCTTGATGAGGAAGTCTATATGTGTCCTCCACTAGGTTATTGCACACCAATAACAACTCTTGTTTGTTGTCTTCAGAAATCCATCTATGGGCTCAAGCAATCATCTCGTAATTGGTTCTTTAAATTATGCTTTGTTCTGCTTGCTAGGTTTCATCCAATCTCAGGTTGATTACTCACTCTTCAAACTCTCTCAGGGTTAGTCTTTCACTTTCATATTGGTTTATGTTGAAGACATTATTATAGTAGGTAATGATCTTTTTGCCGTTATCAACTTCAATACTATGCTTGCTCATCACTTTCACATTAAGGATCTTGACAAAATAAAATATTTTCTTGGACTTGAGGTTGCTCATTCTCCTACTGGTATATCCTTAAATCAACGTAAATATGCTCTTAACATTCTTGCTGGCAGTGGTCATCTTGGTACTCGCCCCACTACTTTCCCTATGGAACAAAATTTGAAACTTAATAATGTTGATGGTGATCTTCTTCTTGATCCAAGCTCTTTTCGACGACTTGTTGGGCGTCTCATCTACCTACCATCACCTGTCCTGACATCGTGTTTTCAATCAATATTCTGAGCCAATTTATGCATCAGTCGTGATAGCCCCATTATGATGTTGTTGTCTGTGTTCTTTGTTATATTAAATCCACTCCAGACCAGGGTTTATTCTTTCCTGCTTCCAGCAATCTTCAAGTCTCAGCTTACTCTGATTCACACGGGGCTAGTTGTCCACTCACTCGCAGATCCACGACAGGTTTTTTTATTCAACCTGGCACTAGTCCTATTTCTTGGCGTACTAAGAAGCAACAAACCGTCTCTCATTCTTCTGCTAAAGCTGAGTACCAGGCTCTTGCTTCTACTAATTGTGAACTCACATGGCTTAAAACACTTCTTCATGATCTCAACATTTACCATTCCAAACCTGTGCTCTTATACTATGACAACCAGACATATATCAACCTTCAATCAGCTTGTTGATATTTTCACCAAAGTTTTAGGACGAGACCACTTCTAAGCATTATCACGCAAGTTGGGCGTTACAGATCTCCATGCTCTAACTTGAAGGGGAGTATCAACGTCATATATGCACATCAACGCTATATCTGCACATATATCTTCACATTCCATATATAACTCATTGTCTAGTTATTAGAAACTTATGTTTAGGAATTATTTTTCTGTTAGCAATTGTTTAGGCTTTATTCTTAAATCGTAATTTCATTTCTTTGAATTATATATATTAGTTGTAAAGCATGAATAAATATACATAATAGAATTTCAAACTTTATAAGATGTTAAAGGTTTTTGGGACGTTTCCGTCCTTCTTGGGAAGACTCATGTGAGTTCAAGAACACTTCAAGCCTCAATTCACTGATATATTTTGTGCCACACTTCAAGGCTCAATCCACTGATATATTTTTTTTCAACTTTCCAAAAACAAAGGAAATCTTTGGTTAATGTTCTTTGCATCTCTCCTTTTCTCCTTCAAGAGTTTCTTGTTCTCAGTTTCTTGTTCTCTAAATTGAGTGTTTTTTTCTATGCGTTCCTTTATATTTTATTATTTTATTTAGTAGCTGCTTGGGAGTATAATAATAATTATAATTTAAAATGTTTTTATCTAAAAATATATTGAAATAATATAATTTTTAAAATTTTTTAACATTAATTTTTAATATCGACACATTAAAATATTTAAAAAATATAAAAAAAAAAACTTAGAAAACGCAAGATCGCATCAATGCTAAATGCATTTTCAATTTCCATAGAAAACGCAAGACCGCATCAATGCTAAATGCATTTTCAATTTCAGATATATATATGAGATCCACCTCTGTTGTCAAATGCATCGTGATGTTCCACAGCGAGCCACTATCTATTATGTAAAATCTCATCAAGTGAGAAATGTCATAGATCAATTGGTCGATATAGCTAATTTCGGGGACAGAGTTGTGGAGCTGGGGGCTGTAAATATTCCTCAAAAGATCGAGACTGGAGGACTCGGAGCTATTATACGACGGGGGATAAAAAAATGCTACTAGGGTCGAAATAAATATTTTTCACTGGTTGATGATATTCTGATTAGCAATAATAATAGTTAATAGTTTATACTGAATATCTTTGATAGGTTAAAGCTGCCTATGGTTAGTATTTTCAAAAGCATTTTTTTTCATGGATATAAAGACGATTCAATGTTTAAATAAATTATTTTAAAGAAAAATTAAATGTATATTTTATAAAAAAAATACTCTAAGAAAACAAATGCAGTAAAAAATTAAAGATTATAAATCTTTTTTTTTTGAGATCTTATAATATATTTATAACTCATAAGTTATATTCTTTTGAAAAAACAAAAGTTTATAGTATAATTATCTTGATGACATTAATAAAAATAAAAAAATTCTTGTCTATATAATGGGTCCTTCAAGAATTTTTATATACTTTAAAAAATATAAAAAAATTAAAGTTTAAGATATTAAATTTAGTTGTGTTTATAGAAATCAAGTTCTTTTCTAAAATTAGATTCAAGAAAAATTAGTTACTTTCTTGAACATTATTATCTTAAACTTATTTGGTTATCATATCTAAACATATGGGGTTCGATATGTATGTCGAACCCATACTGTCTTTACCTTGGTGCTAAAAATTAAACCAGCTCTCAACTCGCTACAAATAGCTGCCATGGCCTTTCCTTCACATTATATTTCTTTTTTTACTTTCATGGAATCCTCTTTGCCTTCCACCCAAATCTTGGATTCTGGTGAAAGTGCAGCGAGGAAAAAAGAAGCCAAAAGTTACAGTGAAGTGATGTCCACCTTCCAAAAGTTAAAGGCTTGAGGGGGGATGATTATTACCAGTACCAAGGCTTTTGGTACTCTTCCTTCTTCTTGGAAGGGCTCATTTCTGTTCATTAGCAGTTCAATCCTAAATCCTCTGATATATTTGTCGCCAGGTCTCCAAAAACTGGCACAACTTGGCTTAAGGCCCTCACTTTTGCTACTTTTACACGATTCCGTTTAAGTGGTTCAACAACTAGTCCTTTACGTACCAAGATGCCACATGACTGTGTTCCATATTTGGAATATGACCTTGCTCAAGACCCAAGTAATCGGGACTTTGCAATTCCTCTGGTTTCTACTCATGTTCCTTACAGTTGTTTACCTAAATCTATCATTTCTTCTAGTTGCAAGATTATTTACATTTGCAGGGACGCAAAGGATGCTTTTGTTTCTTCGTGGTGTTTTTTTTCCGCGCGTCAAAAGTCGAAAAATGTTGAACCTCTTCCTCTGGAAAAGGCCTTTGAGATGTTTTGCAATGGAATTTCAATCTTGGGACCGTACTGGGACCATGTTCTAAGGTATTGGAGAGCAAGATTCGAGTTCTCTGTGAAGATATTGTTCTTGACATACGAGGAAATGAAGAAAGATACCGCTGCTCATGTTAAGAAATTAGCTCATGAGTTTATGGGTTGTTCCTTCACCTTAGAGGAAGAGGACGAAGGGGAGGTGCAGAAGATAATAAGCTTGTGCAGTTTTGATAAGTTGAGCCACCTGGAGGTGAATAAAAATGGGAAGCACCGTCCAGACACATCAATTGCTATTCAAAATAGTTTATACTTCAGGAAAGGTGAGATAGGCGACTGGGCAAATCACTTGACACCTGAAATGGGAGCGCGTCTAAATGACATAATGGAGCAGAAGCTCAAGGGTTCAGGCTTGAAGCTGCCCAGGTGACTGTGCCTGGTGTCCCATTTGCTTATGATTATTGCCGAAGCGGGTTCATCAAAAGCTGTTACCAACATCTCGTGAAACAGCAACTGTGTATCCCAATAAATACCCTCTCTGTTCATCTCTTGTATTTCCTAGCAAGTATTCACATTTTGTGAATCATCCATGTCAATAAGCAATGTTCTTTTGTGAATCTGTGTTTGTGACTTCATGGATTTCCTTGCATGTTTGTAAGAATTCAAAATGGGATTCCTTTTTTTTATTATTATTATTCTTTAACACAAGTACATGCATTCCATTCATCAGTTTTTTTAAAAAAATAAATTTAATATATAATATTAGAGTGTTTTCTTCACAGAAATTGCAGTGTGTTTTCTTCACAGCTATACATGTTTTAAAAGAACTGAGACAACCATACATGAGGGCGGAGCAAAGACCAACCGAGACAACCATCCATTAAGATTGTTGAATTGCAGATCAAATGAACGTAGGCGGCATATCTGCTGAAAGGATATCGAAATGCCTTGTAATTGGTTAAAATAAAAGATCAAGATCTGTAGGAGAACTCGTGTTTCCCACTACTAAAATAAGCCCAGTTGCCGGCTTCATGTGCTACAGAGGCACATAAAGAATCTGAAAGCAGTTTTTATGCACTATCAGCAGAATAATGTGCCAGTCAGAATGATTTTTTTTCCCTTACTAGGCTCAGATCACAATCCTTCTTACTTCAAACAAATCTTTTGGAATATTCACCGGCAATGGTATCATCAAACAGAAAAGTCCGACGTCGTTAACTAAATGAGTTCATGGATCTCTTGTCTGAATATAGAAGTGCAGAAACTAACCTTGACCAAGAACCCGCATGCTACCAACTACATCTCAACAAGCAACAAATCAAATGAAGTGTGATCCTCCAGTAAACAGCGAATGGACACTGCCCCAGCAATAGATCAAACAACCTCTGACCAACCGGCGAAAGATCATGAGGACCCTACCCCATTATAACTAATGAAGCAGACCATACCCCATCGACAATTCATCAAGTAGAATATTTGTGCCGTAAACCACCTTACTTAGATGTATTCTTAAATAATATCTATGAAATAAAAAAAAATCACTCAAATATCTCTCTAGAAAACTAACCTTGAACTCTTAACTAGGTTATGCTATTTTAATTAGGTTGAGTCTTTATAATCCAGTTAGTTATTATTTTCAGTTGTATTAAGCTTTTCACCATGGTTATGTTAAATTTTATTTTAATTTGATCTCAAATATATTTATTTATCATATTTTAAAACAAATTTTATCTCAATTATCAATACACCACCTATAGTTAGTTATCGAATGAAAGAATGTTATCTCTTTCAGTATGCCACAAATATTCAAAACATGGCGGTCACCCTTATTAGCTTGCAGTCATCAATCGAAGTATTATCGTCATATCCACAGGAGCAAGGCAAGCTACGGTTTTCTTCCAGTTACTGGACTAAACGGTATTGCGCTCGACAATAGATTTACAATATTTTTTCAATAAAATATTTGAATGTTGTAATTGTGCTTTTTTAAATAATAACTCACGTTATCATCCGAGCAATTAAATAAGTTCATTTTATTTGAATTATACAAGAAAAAAAAATGTAACGATAGCAAATAGAAAAAAAAAAGAGCAATCATAAAAAACTAGGAAAAAAACCTTCATTTAAGAATAAAAAGATGATGTTGTTTAATTTTTAATCACATAAATATTATAGTATGAAATAAAATAAGAAAATAGACAAAAGAATTGGTGTGAGTTAATCTACCTAACCCAAACTATGAAAAAAAGAAATTTAAGAAAACCATACAATCATTTTTTTTAAAACAATGTCTAACGATGATATCAAAAAAAAAAAAAAAGCTAAAAAGCAATATCAACTCATTAATTTTTTGAACCCGTGATCCGGATCCTCACACTAAAAACACTATACGTTAAAAATTTGTGAAGTTGAATCCCTAAAAATAAGCTAAAAAACAATATCAACTCATATTAATTTTTTGAACTCATGATCCGGATCCTCACACTAAAAGCACTATAAAAATTTGTGAAGTTGAATCCCTAAAAAATGATGCGTTAAAACATGAAATTAAAAGATAAATTACACAAAAGGATTTAAAATAAGACAAAATAGTGATTAAAAAAATGAGAGTTGAAATCGAAATAAAAAATTAATTAGAGGTCCATAAAAAAATTTTAATTTGAGGGTTAAATTAAAAAGAATAAAAACATCAACAAAATACATCAACAAAATGATAAAAAAAAAAATCAAAAGAGTAAGGACCAACATAAAAAAATAACATTATAAACTTGGATTGAAGGGTGAAATTAAAAAAAAATTATAAAAAAAGTAAAAAAATAAGAATTATAAAAATAAGTTTCAAATTGAAAATATCAATATATGACAAAGTAGAATTAAAAAAGTAAATTAAAAACAAATAAAACTTTTATAAAAAAAAATATGAATAGAAAACAAAGGAATGAAATAAAAAAAGCTTAAAAAAAAAGAACAAACCTATAATTTAAAGAGAAAGGAGAGGAAAAAAAAGTTCATTAATAACCAACCGCTCAACTTCCATCTATATTCTTTGCACAATAAAAAAGAAAAAGCAATGACATCTCTAATGATATAATAAAAAATCTATTTTTACAACTAAAAGCGTGCAACTCTACTCGAAATGTGTGAATGCCTCCTTCACGAGTAGTTTTTAAAATTTTAATATTGTTTATTATTTTGTTAAAAGATCATAATACACTCTATTAAAAAAAACAATATAAAAAGATAAAGAATACACTTGACCTAAAGCTTTTTCTTTTTCTTTTTCTTTTTAACTTCAAGAATATTTAAGTAAGTTCACTATACATTCAGAAGTCACAAGATGATAATGCTCTTAACATAATAATAAATAATAAAAACTAAAAACTTGAAAAGACAGAAGATACCCTTGACCGAAGGCTTATTTTTATTACTTCAAGTGTATTTAAGTAATCCCATTGTGCATTAAAAGCAAAAAACCAAAACTCCTACTAGATGTTAGGTATATATGTCTTGCCTTGGCTCCCCAATAACTAGAACAAGTTTTAAAAAAATGGATTTCCTAGATGAAAACTGAATAGTATCAGTATCAGCTTGAGCTCAGAATGCCAGATCTATTGATTAACTTTCCAGTTACCAACACAAGGGGAAACACACAGCACCTTAAAAAAGGGTATTATATAGTTAATCCAGGAGAAAAATTATTATTACAAGAAAATTTATATATGTTGTGGAATTGCACTATTCATCCTTGTACTAGACCTTGGACTCACTGTTTATATTTTTTTATCTTTTTACTTGCCACTTTTAGAACTAAGTTGTAGGCTATTGTAGATTAATTTGTTAATATATAGTGACATTAAAAGATAGCTAACCAAACTGAAAAAAATAAAGGATATGGATGGCTTTCCCGAGCTTTAGGATAAAATAACTATTTTGCTCTTAAAAATATAACCAAGAAAACTTGCATGGTCTTGAAAGTGGATTTTTATAAATTGTGTTCAGAGATATTTTTGTATTGATAATTAAATTTTTTTATATATAATTATTATATTAGTTTGGAGGGAATTGTGTAATTTAATATATAAAATTTATTTAAAAAAGTTATTAATACATGCTAGCATATATGCCTATTCGATGGTTAAACATCTCTTTTCACAATGATATTTGAATTGTCTTAACATTGCCTCAGCAATAAAGGAATGCATATGGCCAAAGTTTGTCTGATTTAGAGCATAGTTATCAGACCCGACCCGGTAGTTGACCCGGTAAACTGATCGGGTCATGGGTCTTGTGGGTTGACCCGGGTCAACCCATATTAAGAACAAAAACAAATATTAATATGATTCTTTTGACATAAAATATCACATTAATATATATGCTAGCATAATTAATAAAAAAAATATCACATTAACATATATAGTATCATAATTAATTAGCATCAATAGATTAGAATGTGCATTTATCTTCAAATAAACAAACATTTAACATAATTTAAAAATAAAAATAATAAAATAACAAGTTATTT